>NC_041381.1:78847038-78876619 GCF_002162155.2 Triticum dicoccoides
AGGTGATTTTCTTCTTTGACGATCTCGATTGTGGTTTTTCATCTAAGTATGTGGTGATAAATAATGCAAAATTTTATTAGCTTCGATGCCATGCTATACATAGTGGTTTAAATAACTTGTGTTTCTTATACTAGAAAGTAATTCAGATTTTTTTTCTGCTTCAATTAGAGCCCTAATGCAGACAATGATTGTGTGCTTGTACATGTCACTCGCTATGAGGCGGATGACCTGAATATACGCAATGGGAAAACAGAGCTCTTGGGCTGTTGGATCCTGGATGCCATTTGCGCATATACCAATGTCGAGTTGTATTCCAGCCTCACTGTTGTCAAGCGTGTTGTCCAGGGTGTACTGAAGCACAAGAAGTTCAAAGCTACTCCTTTGTTTGTGAGGCATACTGCTCTTGTCAAGATTACCCAGGAAGATGACGTGGCATGCCTCCACAAACAAGTTTATGAGTGGCAAGGCCACAAGGTTGTCTTCATGTAGGTTCACAGGATTGAACTTCTGCCGGACGTCCTCGATGATGTTCATGGCAATGTCCGTCTTCTGTCCAGCCCAAATTAGATCGAGGCATGAAATAGTTGCCCCAGCTAGTGTTTAATAGTAGTTTGGATTGTGTCTAATTATCCGAACCTTGCTTGGTATCGAGCCCTCTGGGGCTAGTACTCTATTTGAATCCGTCTATTTGAAGTGCTGCTACTTTTGTGTGCCCATGAATCATGTGAGAACCATCATAATTGTTGCCGAAACAGTTGCGTCCTCACTAGTTTTTTCATGAATATGGCATGGTAAGACATAAGTTGTCACGGTTTGTCATATGAGCAGTGTGTGTTTGATGAAACAGAGTACTCGTTCGAGAACTGTGCGCCGACGTATACATAAGTACTTGTAAACACTGTTGGTGCTACCCCACTTGTAAGCAATTGTGCAAAACACGACACATTGGCTCTGCTCGCTTCAACAATAGGCTGTCGACCAACTAACAATCAACAATCTTCTGTCTGACATATAAGCAACTATGTATCTTGTTACAGTGGTTCATGTAGTTAAACTGAGGCCATAATGTAAATTCCAAAGTTCACACGCTAGTCCAGCGTTCATGTGGAACACTCACATTAAACTCGGCTTCATAAAAAACATGAAAAGCATAAGTTAAGCAATTTTATACATCTCAATGATTCATAGAACATAACAAACATATACTAGTTCACAACAAAAGACAAAGTTGTGAGAAGGTTTACAAATCAGGAAAAAACAAGCAAGGCTTCTCTGAGCAAAGGGCCTCCCGACAGGCTTAAATTTCCTGGAGTTCACTCTGGTTTTTTCTTGTTGTCACCATCCAGGGTTAGGTTCTCTCATTCCAGAATAACCAATTATAATTGTGGTCTCATCTGGAATGTTGAACTGAACTATGCAGTGTACTGACCAGCTGATATTCTTGTGCATTCCACGAAATTTAAGCACCGCTATTTGTAGAAATAAGCAGACCACAATGCCCGTTGTCCGTGCACCTGTCCAAAAAAGCGCCGTGCAGCCATGCCAGCTAGTCCTCGTTCCATGGATGAACTGTTAGAAAGTGCATTCTGGACTAGGATGCAGTTGTTTTCGCTCGTCCCTACACTGCAATCAGGAAGTAAAACGTACGAATCAACTTCTTTTAGATTGCGTTGGCCATTCTACCTAGTTACTACCAATGTAGGAATACCTGGAAGACGGGTGGTTAGGCGACGACAGCGAGGGATAGCCATTTCATTTTGCGTAGTTCTACTAAAACTGAGGAGTGTGCTTTTGATTGTGCGGACAGAAACGATACGGAGATAGACATCCCGAAACGATATGGAGACAGACATCCGTGTTTGCGCAAATACGAAATACGGTTATTTAAATAGTGACAGATATTTGTAGTGGCGTATGATTAATAGCAGCATCTATTGTGTTATAATTGGCACTAGATTGACAGTATGAAAGTGCCCTTAAGTAAGTAGCATCACATCACATCAACACTACCATTAGATTAACATGTAGAACAATAGCATCAGTATTACTGTCATGAGAGTAGCACATGGTTTGTAAATGTGCAATCATATTTTTGCAGTTCCACTGGGATGAAGCAATGTTAGCGGTGTGAAATTTAAGTGCAATTACAAAAACGCAATTCATGGGAAATAAAGCAAGATGGAAGCACTTCATAAAATGGTGGTGGCATTGCTTCAATTTATCGAGGGCACTAGACCATTACTTATAGTGAAATTAGGTGGCATTGCTTAGTGCTTCATGTGATTTTACATTAATAGTAGCGATATGGGCGTAGGGATAGCAGGGGCATAAAGTGGTGAGGCAGATGTAGTTACCGAGAGCGGCAAACACTCAGGCAACATTTCTGCATTTGTCCCATTTTTTATCTCCTCGGCGACATTTTCCTATCTGAGCACAGGAAATCTAGACCTGCTAATTCTCATATGCGTTTCCCCCCAACACCCGTCACTTTCTTTCCTTTTTCAACCAAGAGACAAGTCCACTTCCCCCCACCCTTCGCCATCCACCATGCTTTCTTCGTCTTTTCAACCAAGAGACCGGTTGGGTAGCCAGTATCTACTACTTTCCTCCGTTTACTCTTAGAACCAAGTCCTAGATTCATGCTACAGCTTTCTCACTTTCTTCCCTGTTTGAACCAACTTGTAGAGTCGACTGTATGAACTAGATTTACCTCTAATAATAGTAAAAGTCTAGGTGGCTTTGGAACAGCCGACGGAAATAGAAAAAGATCCGCACAAAGCCTAGTGGGGAGCCGAGGCAGTAGAGCAAGGCAGGTTTCGAAGGAATATACACCTGAGGGTCGTCGACATGTGGCAAAGACGGTGTCGGGACGACGCATATTGGCCACACCGCAGGGAGGAAGAAGGGGTCAAAGGCCCTCCCGAGCTGGCGCTCTCTCGGAGAGAACAGCAGGGCCGCCGATCGGGACGCGCGGGCAGCCGTTGGTCTCCTCCCTCGCCGCCGACGACAGCGTGAACGATGCACCTACACCCCTGCCCCAGTCGAGGTTGTCCGACTGGATTTGTGACCAGCCGTGAGCAGAGAGAGAGTGTGGCCACCTATGTCTTGCTTAGATCTGGAGAGCATGAGAGAGTGAATGAGAGGAACCATAGTAAAGCAAGCGCTAAGGCTCCTGCTTATATATATCACTACAAAAAAATACACTTCTGTGATGATACGTGTTTGTCACAGTAGGTCATGTTTTTGTCATGCATGTACATCCATGACGATTTTATGACAGAATCAAGATAGTCATACCTGTGCTATCGTAGAAGTGTTCCATGACATTACCAAAATTATCATCACAGAAGTGTCCACTTCCATGACGATAAATCGCGCGTCACAGAAGTGCTTTCGTCAACGGTGATCGACACATGGCATCCACCGTAACGGAACGCTGTTAAGCTATCGGGTCGGGTTTTGGATCCGATAACCCATTAAGAACCCCGACCATTGGGGATTTTCCACGTGTAAAATCATCATTGGCTGGAGGAAACACGTGTCGGCTCACCGTTGGGACAGATTTCATCCGCTCATTGGACCGAAGGCGCCTATGATACGGTGACACGTGGCACGGCCCAATAGAGACCCATTCCTATGAAAAGGCTGGCCCGTTTGACTTGGTCAAAAGGTGGCGGGCCGGCCCATGGAAAGCCTGTTAACGGCCTGTTCGCATATAGCCCATTTACAGCCCGCTAACCTAGGGACCGTTATGCCCTATCCGAATTAGGCCCAGTAGCGTCATCTGGGCCGTCCAATATGATTCAGCCTATTTTAACTTTCGGCCCATGTGTGGCCCATGACTTCTTTCGGCCCATATGAGGCCCTTTGTAACTCTTGGCCCATTAACGACCCGTGGTGAAACTAGCCCGTAATGAACAGTGTATCACTTTATATCCATTAACGGCTCGTTATTATATTGGGCCATTTCCAGCCCAAGTTATCTTTCGGCCTTCTTAGGGCCCATTGATTCTTGGGCTCATTTGCAGCATTCAGTTACATACGGCCCATTACTGTCATTTTCTGCTTGTGGGCCAATTTCAGCCCGTCGTTACAATCGGCCCGTTTGCAGACCGTTAATACGTTGGGCCGTTTTCATGTCAAAAAAACCCGTTGGGCTGTTTTCATAGAGTTATCAAATACAGTCTATTAACGGCCCGTTATGGTCCACGAATAGTACGACCCATGATTGGCAAAATGATGATACGCTCCCATAGAAGGCCCATGGATCTACGGCCCATATGAGGCCCATGGATCTACGGCCCGTATGAGGCCCATGGGTCTACGATCCATAGAAGGCCCCTGGACCTACGGCCCGTAGAAGGCCCATGGACCCTAAGGCCCATATAGCAGGCCAATGGATCCTACGGCCCGAATAGAAGGCCAATGGATCCTATGGCCGGAAGAAGGCCCATGGATCATACGGCCTGCAGGAGGCCCATGGTTACAACAGTCCGTGTGTTGCCATGATTATTTTGGCCTAGTTACCAAAAATAGGCTATTGTGGCCACTATAAAAACACAGAAAAAGAACTGCAGTGACTACAAGCAAACAACTAAACAAGACAATAAGGAAATAAATAAGCAAGCAATTAACGCTAGCCTGTTACCGCTATTACACATATTACATCCACTCGGCATCAAAGTTCGCCAGCAGTGCAAATATAGGGAACAAAGCAGCATATTACATACACTGGCCGTGAAAATTGGCCACCAGTGCAAATAAACGCGGCATCAAAACAAGAGCATAACTAAAAGAACTTCAGAAGAGCTCAAGAAACGTTATCCTGGGTATCCACCATGCTGGCAATAAGCTTAGCAAGCTGATTAGCTTTGTCCTGTTTGGCGCTAAAACCCTCCAACTCTTGTTGTTGCACCAAAAAGTATGCATCTGAATGCTCCAGGGACTTCCACAGTCCTTCCGCTTCTTGTCGCAGCACAGCTGATCGATGTCTTTTAGCTTGTAGTTGAGACTCAAGAAACCTAACTGATTCAGACAGTGAGTTTGAATAGCTTGTGCAAGCGGTAGTGGCCAGTAACTCGACCACTAAACCAAGACAGGACTTTGGGGTTGTCTCGTTGTCTTCAAGATAGTCTTCCTTAGCTGTTTTATCAGCTTTGTTGGAGACCAACAAGGATGTGTTACTATCCTGAACTTTATCTGCATTACTTCCTTTACCATTGCTTAATAAGGCACTCTTCCCCAATATTCTGTCAGCATTCTAAAAGAAGAAACAAGTAGACACATAACATGTTTAGCATGTACTAGTATATGAAACTCATTTCGGTGAACCACTTCATTAGTAAGGTGGACAGGATTAAAGTAGCAAGTCTTCTATTGCCAAGTACTAGTACATAATAAAAGCATCAAACAAACATATATCTATGTCCTATGGTCACTTCATTGTCTTGCCAAATCAAAATAGAGACATGGTTCAGATCATATCAGTTCAAGACAAAGCAGCAGTGAAAGAATACAAAGCGTGGGAAACTACACGGCACAACAAGATTTCAGATGGGTACCATGGGTCTACCTGTACAACAACACTATTGGCTCTATTGTGATGCTAGTAATGTGCATGATATGAAAGTCAACTGTATACACAATTGAAAATGAAATCAACAGAGCTATTGATAAGAGCAAACCTGTTAAAGAAACATGCATGAACATACCTGTTGTGCCATTGGAGTTTCGATTGGATCCTTCAATTTAAAAATAAGTTTGTATGAGTAAATACAGTGATATAAGAGCAAAGCAATCATAGTTAAAAAAGGTGCGCCTAGGCGAGCTCTTAAGCGCGCCTAGGCTCTAGGCGTTGGCAAAACGCATTGCGCATAACTACGCTTAATCTGTGCATAACTGCACATAAGCATGCGCTTTGGTCAGTAAAGCGCAAGGCGGTGGCAAAACGCACAATTAACGCCTAGTGCTTTTTTGAACTATGATAGCAACGGAATCTTAAATTAGAACAGTTGTTCTTCATGTTTAGGCACTTGTTCTACATGAACAGAGTACAGTAAGACTCAAGAATAGAGTACTTAAAAATAGAAAATGAGCTCATAGACCTTACCACATTCTTTGTTTGGGACCAGTACAGAACAAGGAGTTCCCAGTCATCGTCCAGTAAATGTGTCTCAGGAGAACGTAAGGGAATTTGATGAGTTTATTTGCCGGTGAAGTACGTTTTCTTCAGGTAATTCCGATACTGCCACCAAGCATTCTTGAAGATAGCAGAGGTATTAGCACATGTTACCTCATCCTGTGTTTCCAAATCGGTCCTTCTCTATAGAAAAAAGGGGGAAATCTGCTGTGTTATAACCATCATGGAGGTAGGATGTATGTGACGAAGCAAAGTAATTGCCATGAATAACATTACTTACACATAACTCCTGGACAAACACTTGCAACTGGCATTTTCCTTCATCTTTAGTATAATATTTCCAAGATGGGAAGATACGCACATACGATTTAGCAACATCAAATACGATTGAGGTTAAACTATGACTAGCTGGTTGTGCTTCCTCCACAGGAATAGGCATACTAAATGGTGGAGTTGGGGTTCGCCGTGATAGTACTTGCCCTTTGGGCACTAGAGCCGCCTTACTAACTGCTCTTGTTTGGGAGCTCTGTGGTGGATATGGTGATGTGTCAACATGAACTAGGTTACTATCGGCTGGGGTTGGGGTTAGATTGGGTGAAGCTGGTTCTCTGTCCATCGCAGTAGAGGTACAATCAGTGAGAGTTTGGGTTATGTGTGGTAGGGCTGGTTCTTGTGCATGTACAACCGGGGTGCTATCTCCACCAAGTGGAAGCACTGTTTTATTTGAAGACCGTGTTTTTAGTCCGCTAGATACTGGCATCACCCGCTCCAATTCAAATGGCTGATAAACAGGAAACATAGTTGAATGTACAGACATTGTATGAGAGATAGATGCAATAGATAGTGTGGAAAAAAGAGGGCATGAAATAGTTGACATGTATATTGTTTAACTAAAACGGATAGCATGACATAATTTCACATATATGTTGTCTATCTAAACTGGATAGCATAGCATAACATAATTCAAAGATATGATGAATAACTAAACATGATCGCATGACATAATTCACCTGCATGTTATCTAAGTAATGAGGATCGCATCATTTAATTCACATATGTGATTTATATGCTAAACAGAGGGCATTCAATATGATGTCTGAACTAAGAACATGGTGTTGAATATTGTGTATATGATGTCTAAACTATGCAATGCAAGACACCGTATGCATGATATGAGCAGTATAACCGTGCCAAGTTAGAGCATACACCTCAGTGGGGGAATAGGACTGGTCATCTGTCTCTGAATCCATCTCTGAGGAGCAATCGGGACCCAACAAGAGATCTGCTTCGACAGGTAGCACTGTCTTCTCTGAAGGCCTTGTTTTCACTCCAGATTTTTCCATCTCCCACCAAAATGGCTGATTCACAGGAATAGTAGTTTAATGTACAAACATTATCGACAAATGGAAATGTAATGAAGAAAAGGATGGGCAAGATATCATTCAAATATATGAAGCCTAATTAAACAGGATGGCATTGCACATTTCACATATATTATGGCTGGCTAAAAGACATGAGACTGCATAATTCCCATATATGATATAGAAACTAAACAGGTGGCATTATAGAACATGTCTAAACTAAGCAGATGACATATATGATGTCAAAAGTAGGCACTGCAAGGCAACATATGCATGATATGGCTAACATCATTATGCCAAGGTAGAGCAAACACCTTGGGGGGTAAATAGGAGTGGTCAGCGGTGTCTGAATCCGCCTCAGAACAGATATCTTCCTTTGGATTACAATCTAGAGAGGGGTGGGGAGGGTTTGCCATTGAACCCACCATGGAGCGATGTCTGCATGACATTGTATTGCCGCGCAAAACTCTTCTCTTTTTCTCTACATGTTCAGCATGACTGTGTACAATATCTGACATGCATACGAAAAAAATATGGTGAGATTATGTAAGGAGAGCATGCAGAAATTTAGAGTGATGGTAACAACCAGTGGATCGATGTTTTTCCGTTGACCAAAATAGCCCTAATGGATCGATGTGAATGTATAGTAATAAGTGATGCAACAAGTGTACAACCTCTTTGACGTAGCCGTGTCAACCTCAACATCATTGGGTTGGTAGCTGAAGCAGTTGAGGCAGAGGTGGCTGTAGGAGGTGTGGAGGAAGATCTGAGGAATCTGTAGACGACGTCCAGGGCACTGCTCTGTTGTGGCGGATCGTTCTATTGTTGGAGCAGCTCCGGTGAGCCGTAAGACATCAAGGCTGAAGCAGCACAAGACATACATAATGAATCTCAAGTGGGATTCTAATAGCATCTCCAATAGATGATGTAAAATGGATGTAAGATTAACATCACCAAAAACAACCTGACTACAACAGATGAGGTAAAAACTATTGACTCTGAACTTAACTGTCGAAACTGAAATTTACTGTGGAATCTGAATGCTACTGTCGAAACTGAACGCAATGGTGTAGAGAGGCACTTGACATGTAGTTTAGGGAGGGCCTGCAGTTCATCTTCAACCTGCACCCCCTTGAGCCGCCAGCCAGCACCGGCCGAACCGCCGGCCCCGGCGCCGCCTCGCCTGTCACACCCTGATTTTCATGCCACAACACTTCAGTCAATAAATCATGCTAAAATGTGGTTTGACAAAAACTTTTGAGTGTTTTGTCTTTGCTTTGATTGAATGTTTGACTACTGTTTGCAAGTGGTGTAAAAATCAAATAAATTCTCCAACCCTTATACTCCTTACCCTTGATCCAGAAACCTTGACCAATGATCATGCCATGTGTATAGGACATAAAAATAATTCCTTACAAAAATAATTTGGCCAAATAGTATTTTCAAAAAGTAGTTTTCCAAAAACCCCTGAATTGAGATTTGCACTGCAAGTACTTAATTAAGGGCAGTAAAAATCCTTACAAAAATATATTTGACTCCTATTAAGTATAGGGCTACCAAAAACAACAAAAATATAATTTTAAAAGTTATTTTCCTATTTTATTTAAAAGCTTTTTCTTAAGGCCAGAAATGGTCTTAATAGGGAAAAATTATTTTATTGTTTTAAAAATATTTGAAAAAAATCAGGGAAACTCAGTGGGAATATATTTCCCATATATAAGAGTTTCAACACATGTTCATGTTCAAAATATTGGTTAAATCCCTTAAAACCCCTTTCAGGATTTTCAAGCTTTTGAAATATTTACAAAGGAAATATTATCCAAAAATTCCAAGAAAATTCTATCATGTCACATATGACATATTTGGTGATCTTGCCAAGTCTTATGTCTTGGAGAACAAGATAACATCATCAAATCCTCTCAAAACCATTTCTGTCCATTTTGAAGTTTGAGCAACTTTACATTGCCAAACATTCCCAAATGTTCTCAAACCCTGTGAACATTCTCAAATGTTCTAATTATTCATCTAGACCAAATGGCACAAGTTGGAGAACAAGTTAACTTGATCAAAGTGCCCCAAAACCATTCCTGTCCAGAACCAAGTTTGAGCAACTTTACATTGCCAAGTTTCTCCTTTTGATCTATACTTTTGTGGACATGTTCAGGACCTCTAATTATGACACTACACCAAGTGGTGCATCAAGGAGAATAGATTTGCATGGCTAGATCTTGGAAAGTCCAGTTCTGTTGATTTCTAGGGTTCACAAAAGTTGCATTGGCTACTTTTCCCAAATGAGCTCAATCTTGGTGGAACCTCTTATTTTCTCATTCCATTTTACCCTGTCAAGCCTCATGACAAGGGAAGACCATTTGCTTGCCCAAACCTACATCAAACACCTTCTGGCAGAAACTTAAAATGCATGCTTTGGCCATTTCCACTAATCTCCTTGAGCACAGCTTTTTACCAAAACTCCTCCTAGTTCCCCTCTATCACCTGGATGCTTTTATGCCCGAGGAAGCAATGATGAAGGAGGGGGAATCCCATTTGTCTTCTCTGGACAACAGCTTCTCCCCTCTCTCTCAGCCTCCTTCTCTCCCCTTAGCTCTCCAGAGCATCCAAGGCCCGCTCCATCTTTTGCCCACGGCCCCTGCAGCCTCCAGACACTAGTGGACGCGCGCGGACGCGGGAAAGCCGCGGATGCCGGCCATTGTCGCGCTCTAGAGCGCCTGGCAGGGCACCTGACCGTTGACGCCGCGTCTCCTGGCCACCTCGAGCCTCCCCCGCGTGCCAGTCGATGCCCCTCGACGTCCGCGTCACGACACGGCGCTGTCCCCTTCCTCTCTCCTCCTCCCCGCGCCTCCGCGCTAGCAAACACCGGCCGCTCGAGCACCCCAATGGCGCGGCTCACACGCGCGCGCCTCTGACCTCTCCCCGCTCCCTCTCTCTCTTCCTGGCGCCCCAGTCAACTCCCACGGATGCCGTAGACAGCCCCTCACCCTCTCTCCTGGCCTCCCGAGCCATTGCCGTGGCAACCCGTGCGCCGCGTCTACGGTGAACCGTGGCCTCGCCATATAAGGCCGTTCCCGACCCTCCTCGCTGCTCCATTTCCTCCCTCTCCCTCCCAAGCATCCTCTGGACAAAGCCATTCCTCTTCTCGTGCCCTCCGTCCTTCTCCAAGGCCGGAGCCAAGCCGTGGACCTCCGCCAAAATCCGGGCGCCTCAGCCACTCTCTCTCCCACCTAGCCACTCCAGCGCCCTATCATCACCACCACTGACTCACCCCAAGCTCCAGTTCCTCCTCCCCGCGTCTGCCTCGCCGTGCTGAATCTCGCCGTCGGCCTCCTCCGCCATGGACGACTGGGCGCTCACCTCAGACCGCCCCCGCTCCCGTGGAGTACCTCGGAGGATGCGTCACACTCCCCCGAGCACGCCGGTGTGCCTGGCGCCCACGGAGGTGGTCGGTGCCACCGGGGAGAGCGCCGGCGCCGCTCGGCCTCGCCTCCTCTGTTTCCCGTCACGCCGCGCGGGAGGTTGAAGGCGGCCTGCAGCTGGGACCCTCGCGTCAGTGACCCAGCAGGCGGGCCCCGCCGTTTAAGTGGAAACGGCATCGGCGAAGTGCGCCTTCGACTTGGCCCCTGTCGCCCGCTGGGCCGGCCCAGTGGCGCCCTACCGCTAAGTCACGCCCAGTGCATGCTGTCGCCGCCCAGATCCAGCCCGTTTGGGTAAAGCCCTTTTCCTTTTTTCTTTCCTGAATAGTTTGTAAAGTCCATAAACAATCCAAATTAACTCCAGATTGGGTGGTTCAAATTTCTAGTGACTCTATAAATCATGGTCTACCTGGTGATGCAACATGCACATTTTTCCAGAGACCTTTCCTTCACAAATATTTACCAAACCCTATTTTTCCTATTTCTGTGAGGAACTTTAGAAAATCACAGAGAGCCCATTTTTGATCCAAATTCCATGATTCAAAATCCTAGATGTCTATAAGTTCAAAACTTAGTCTTTGAACATTTTTACTAATACTTTCTGTACCACCTCAACTAATGGTCTATTTCTTCATGTATAGCCAACTTTGCAAATCCATAGGAAATTCATTTGAACTCCAAATCCAAAGAAACCAATTCCTAGATGCTTCTAAAATCATCATTTGTTAAATGGGTGCCTCTGCTCATTTTTGAAAATAATGTTTCTGTACACTTCTTGCAAATCCATAAACCCCTTGATTCCATCATATCGAAATGTTTAGAAATATCCATTGATCCGCTTCCAATGAGATCACTTTGGTCATTCCTCATATGACCAGAGGTATCCAATAAAAGTCCAACTCACATTTTTAGAGCACTTTTACTTTTGCCTTGTTGTGTTGCTTATTGTGTTTGTTTCCGACGTTAGTTGAAGAAGTAGACGGAGTACTTGGAGAAGGACCAGAAGATTTCAAGACTCTGATGAACCAGGCAAGCAACCCTTTGACCATGTCTACGAAACCCTTTTTTTTACATGTCATATAGCGCTCTTATTGCTTGCATCAGAGACATGATACTGTGATGACCACATGGGGTGGTTTGCCACCGTACTTCCTCGTTGATACTTGCATTATGCATGACCCTACCTTCTTATGAGGGTTATGCCGGTGGGAGTAGATAGGATGCTAAAGTAGATTCTACGCAAAAAGGGATGGGTATATGCATGGTGATGGAGACAAAGTATTTTCAAAAGACTTTTTTGAAAACCCCGTCGGGTGCCACTTATGCCCGAGGGAGATGATGAGATGGGTAACCACTTGATGACGAAGTGGTATACCGAGGCAAGTGTGTTGTTTTCGAAAACGGATTAGATTTAAGATTTGATGACTGTCCCAACCTTACATGCGCAACCACTCTACCCTTATATGGGAAAGGGAATTATTGATTACCTAGGCCGATACTAGCTTGGAGCCCGCATTACTAGTGACGGGGGAGAGTTGGTGCTCTCTCTCGGGACGGGGTCATGCCAGGTAGGGCGACCATGACTGTTTTCACAGGGCACCGGACACACCGTTTGTACCCCGTGCCAGTGGTATGTGATAATTATGGGAGCAAGGCTCCATGAAAGTGTGTGAAATGTTGGGCACGGGGGTTACTGCCAATCGAGTGGACTCCATGTTAGTGTCGTATAGGGAAAGGTAGTGATCGGGTGCTTACCCCGGGTACTTGAGGTATCGCGGGTCGTGGATGACACGAAAGTTCCCCGGATCTTGTGGGTACAGTGTGCAACCTCTGCAGAGTGTAAAACTATTCGAATAGCTGTGTCCACGGCCAAGGATGGTTGGGCGATGCTGCTTAAACTATGTCCAGAGTTTACAAACCAGTGTGTGTGTTTGGATAACTACTTGGGTCAAGTCAAAGGGCTTGACATGATTGAGTTGGGTTGGTGCCCACTCTATTTATGTTGATATCTGTAACATGTTCCCATGGTTACTTGAATTCTCCTTATGCATGTCTTACAAGTTGTTGAACATGTCATTGCACTCAAAACTAGCTTTCTGCAAAAATTTACCTTTATCATGCACTGTTGTATCTTGAACCAAAGCATGGGTTGCTTGCGAGTACATTCAAAGTACTCATTGGCTTGCCACTGGTTATTTTATTGGCCAGGCATGAAAGAGCAGGATGTGATGAAGAACACTTCGGTGACGAACATGCGAGCTAGGATGCTTCCCAGTCAGAATGCCTGTAGGGTTAAGGCAGATGGCATGGGTCCAAGTTACCGACAAAGATTTCCGCTGCGATGTTATACTCAAGACTCGACCATAATGGTCCTACTTGTGTAATACGGTATGTATGGATGTAAGACTCTTGTTATTCAGCTTCTGTGTGTTCAGTGAGCATTGATCTCTGGGATCACTATACACGTGCATTCGGTGATCACGACTTATGAGTCGGGGTCCCCACAGAGCTGGTATCAGAGCCATCCTGACTGTAGGAAGCCTTAGTTAGCATGGTCATTAGTTAGGGTAAAACTATTTCCAAAACTAATACTAGTTTTCAAAACTATCTGTACTTCCCTTCCCTTCTCAGTTTTTCAAAAACTAAGGTATACTTTCCTTATTGATCTCTTCCCCTTCAAAACCTTTGGTCGCTAGAGCCCTTATGCCCCTGACCACTAGATTCCTTGCAATCCTCGTGGATAATCAAGAAGGAAGATGCCTTGCTAGACATTCACCCACATCTCCTGAACACAAGATTGGCGACATCACAACAAGACGATACCAACAGAAGATACATCCTCAAGGAATGAGGACCTGAAGACCCAGGAGATGGTGACACCCTTGACACTGCCCCAAGATGATGCAACCTTAGCCTATGATGATCAGGGCATAGAATATGCAAGATCATGATATACATCGCTAATAGAGTAACCCTGTCACTACCGTTGTTGTATCGGCAACCACCGATGGATGAGAACCTAGCCATTTGGTCCGCCTCACCATAGTGAGCAGGAAAACGGTTCTCCTCATCCCCCGCTCTTGGTGTCGATGTTGTCATCAACGTAACTGACATGATGGACCTCTATTACGCCTTGATAATGTCAATGCATAAAGGATTACCTACCTGGTACCATCAACAGCTTAGAAGACAAAAAGGGATCGTCGTGGTTAAGAAGACAATAGAAGACCAAGTCAATGCCAGTTACGAGGAGCCACCTTCACCCCATTACTTCAACAGGCGAGAAGTTGTTGAAGAATCTTCAGGCTCAACCTGGATTGTTTCATCGAACAACTACAAGAGACGTAGCAACACCTGAGGAAACTCAGAAGACTGCATGAGGCACAAGGCATGACTACTGAGTCCGAGAACCCCTAGGGTAGGATGAGTCGTGTACCCCCTATGCGCAGTCGAATCCATATGATAGTTCGAATAGAACCATGATTGTGTGCTGCCTGTTTTTATTTGCTTGTGTTTTGATATAGGTCGCACTTTTGCCCTAGGCGACAAGTATGCGACTATATCACCTTCCTTACCTTGTTTCTTTTGTTTGGCCCTCTTTGCACCTGTTTGTTTGCACTAGCACTATAGAACCCCCTTTAGGCATTCCCCTCCTCTATGCTACCTCTCCCTCTCATCTCTCTCCTCAACTGAAGACAAGCAAGACAAGATGCACCAAGGAGTCTGCTTCGGCGACCAACTAGCACTGAAGACTTTTTGTTGCAGCCTCCTCGACCAAGTGAAACCCCGTAGAGTTATGTTTAACCCTCCAGACTAGAAACCCATTCCTAGACCCTTCGAGACTTCATGAGATACCCCAGTCCTTAACCATGTGCTTAACCCACAGAATTGCAAGAGAACCTGTTAAGCCTCCGTAACCTTGCTTATCAGTGGGTTCATTATGGAACTAGTGGACATAGTGAACGAGCACATTATCATCCTAAGCTAGCACCAAAACTGATGATGCCATAGGGAAGACCGATTCGAGGATATAGGAATAGAGGACTAGATAGCACAATTGGCATCTCAGAAACTGTGCTTAAGGATAAGATGATAAATGTTCACTCGCACACTAGAATCCTTGAAACCCTTACGCCCTACCAAGCCACAACATGGTCGGGTACTGACCTTGGGCTTTGGCTCTAGATCGATAAGACCTTGGCCAATACTCAACCATGACCATCACTAATGCCTCAGCCTACTTTATGTACCCCGTGAAAAACGTCTTCATGGAGTACTTAGACAAGATAGTTGTCCTACTTGTCTACCAAAGACGGAAGAAGAGTCGTTCAGCTGGTCAAGGAACATTTGAAGACCGCCATGCCAAGGAGGAAGAACTACACCAACCACCATCTTCAAGGAGTATACTTCCGCGTCGAAGACCAGGCGTATCTGCAAGCCACTTCTCTTTAAGGAACCAAGCATTTCCATGACAAGGAGACCCACACCAAGATTCATCGGCCCCCTTCGAGATAACTCCAAGATTTAACAGCCCCCTCTGAGATCACTACGGGACGAAGAGAAGATAGTTACCAGCTGGAGTTGCCACCTGAGTTACCTGATGTGCACAACGCTTTCCATGCATCACAACTCCGGAAACGTTTCCAACTTCCTAACTAGCCCGGTCTCTACAAAGACATTGACCACCGAGCCATCGACCCCTAGCCCAATCTAACCTACCGCGAGCTACCCATTAGCAACCTGGATCAAGACGAACGTCATACACGGAGCCACACCATCAAGAACTTCAAGGTTCAATGGAGCACTACATGGAAGCAGAAGCAACATGAAGACTTGAAGACTACCCCAGATCCAAGTTTCTGTATCCCTTTTCGCGCCTAATCTGGGAATCTCGGGGACAAGATTCTTGTAAGGGGGTAGGTCTGTCACACCCTGATTTTCATGCCACAACACTTGAGTCAATAAATCATGCTAAAATGTGGTTTGACAAAAACTTTTGAGTGTTTTGTCTTTGCTTTGATTGAATGTTTGACTGCTGTTTGCAAGTGCTCTTAAAATCAAATAAATTCTCCAACCCTTATACTCCTTACCCTTGATCCAAAAACCTTGACCAATGATCATGCTATGTGTATAGGACATAAAAATAATTTCTTACAAAAATAATTTGGCCAAATAGTATTTCCAAAAAGTAGTTTTCCAAAAACCCGTGAATTGAGATTTGCACTGCAAGTACTTAATTAAGGGCAGTAAAAATCCTTACAAAAATATAATTGACTCCTATTAGGTATAGGACTACCAAAAACAACAAAAATATAATTTTAAAAGTTATTTTCCTATTTTATTTAATAGCTTTTTCTTAAGGCCAGAAATGGTCTTTAATAGGGAAAAATTATTTTATTGTTTTAAAAATATTTGACAAAAATCAGGGAAACTCAGTGGGAATATATTTCCCATATATAGGAGTTTCAACACATGGTCATGTTCAAAATATTGGTTAAATCCCTTAAAACCCTTTCAGGATATTTCAAGATTTTGAAATATTTACAAAGGAAATATTATCCAAAAATTCCAAGAAAATTCTATCATGTCACATATGACATATTTTGTGATCTTGCCAAGTCTTATGTCTTGGAGAACAAGATAACATCATCAAATCCTCTCAAAACCATTTCTGTCCATTTTGAAGTTTGAGCAACTTTACATTGCCAAACATTCCCAAATGTTCTCAAACCTTGTGAACATTCTCAAATGTTCTAATTATTCATCTAGACCAAATGGCACAAGTTGGAGAACAAGTTAACTTGATCAAAGTGCCCCAAAACCATTCCTGTCCAGAACCAAGTTTGAGCAACTTTACATTGCCAAGTATCTCCTTTTGATCTATACTTTTTTGGACATGTTCAGGACCTCTAATTATGACACCACACTAAGTGGTGAATCAAGGAGAATAGATTTGCATGGCTAAATCTTGGAAAGTCCATTTCTGTTGATTTCTAGGGTTCACAAAAGTTGCATTGGCTACTTTTCCCAAATGAGCTCAATCTTGGTGGAACCTCTTATTTTCTCATTCCATTTTACCCTGTCAAGCCTCATGACAAGGGAAGACCATTTGCTTGCCCAAACCTACATCAAACACCTTCTGGCAGAAACTTAAAATGCATGCTTTGGCCATTTCCACTAATCTCCTTGAGCCCAACTTTTTACCACAACTCCTCCTAGTTCCCCTCTATCACCTGGATGCCTTTCAGCCCGAGGAAGCAATGATGAAGGAGGGGGAATCCCATTTGTCTTCTCTGGACAGCAGCTTCTCCCCTCTCTCTCAGCCTCCTTCTCTCCCCTCAGCTCTCCAGAGCATCCAAGGCCCGCTCCAGCTTTTGCCCACGCCCCCTGCAGCCTCCAGAAACTAGTGGACGCGCGCGGACACGGGAAAGCCGCGGATGCCAGCCAAAGTCGCACTCTGGAGCGCCTGGCAGGGCACCCGACCGTTGACGCCACGTCTCCCGGCCACCTCGAGCCTCCCCCGCGCGCCATTCGATGCCCCTCGACGTCTGCATCACGACACGGCGCTGTCCCCTTCCTCTCTCCTCCTCCCCGCGCCTCCGCGCTAGCAAACACCGGCCGCCCGAGCGCGCCAATGGCGCGGCTCACACGCGCGCGCCTCTGACCTCTCCCCGCTCCCTCTCTCTCTTCTTGGCGCCCCACTCAACTCCCACGGACGCCGTAGACAGCCCCAGGCCCTCTCTCCTGGCCTCCCGAGCCATTGCCGCGGCCACCCGTGCGCCGCGTCTATGGTGAACCGTGGCCTCGCCATATAAGGCCGTTCCCGACCCTCCTCGCTGCTTCATTTGCTCCCTCTCCCTCCCGAGCATCCTCTGGACCAAGCCATTCCTGTTCTCGTGCCCTCCGTCCTTCTCCAAGGCTGGAGCCAAGCCGTGGACCTCTGCCAAAATCTGGGCGCCTCAGCCACTCTCTCTCCCACCTAGCCACTCCAGCGCCCTATCATCACCACCATTGACTCACCCAAACCTCCAGTTCCTCCTCCCCACGTCTGCCTCGCCGTGCTGAATCTCGCCGTCGGCCTCCTCCGCCATGGATGACGGGGCGCTCACCTCAGACCGCCCCCGCGCTCGTGGAGTACCTCGGAGGATGCGTCACACTCCCCCGAGCACGCCGGTGTGTCGGGCGCCCATGGAGGTGGTCGGTGCCGCCGGGGAGAGCGCCGGCGCCGCTCGGCCTCGCCTCCTCTGTTTACCGTCACGCTGCGCGGGAGGTTGAAGGCGCCTGCAGCTGGGACCCACGCGTCAGTGACCCAGCAGGCGGGCCCCGCCATTTAAGTGGAAACGGCATCGGCGAAGTGCGCCTTCGACGTCGCCCCTGTCACCCGCTGGGCCGGTCCAGTGGCGCCCTGCCGCTAAGTCACGCCCAGTACACGCTGTCACCGCCCAGATCTAGCCCATTTGGGTAAAGTCCTTTTCCCTTTTTCTTTCCTGAACAGTTTGTAAAATCCATAAACAATCCAAATTAACTCCAAATTAACTCCAAATTAAATCCATAAACAATCCATAAACAAATATTTAGCAAACCCTATTTTTCCTATTTCTGTGAGGAACTTTAGAAAATCACAGAGAGCCCATTTTTGATCCAAATTCCATGATTCAAAATCCTAGATGTCTATAAGTTCAAAACTTAGTCTTTGAACATTTTTACTAATACTTTCTGTACCACCTCAAATAAAGGTCTATTTCTTCATGTATAGCCAACTTTGCAAATCCATAGGAAATTCATTTGAACTCCAAATCCAGTGAAACTAATTCCTAGATGCTTCTAAAATCATCATTTGTTAAATGGGTGCCTCTGCTCATTTTTTAAAATAATGTTTCTATACACTTCTTGCAAATCCAAAAACCCCCTGATTCGATCATATCGAAATGTTTAGAAATATCCATTGATCCACTTCCAATGAGATCACTTTGGTCATTCGTCATATGACCAGAGGTATCCAATAAAAGTCCAACTCACATTTTTAGAGCACTTTTACTTTTGCCTTGTTGTGTTGCTTATTGTGTTTGTTTCCGACGTTAGTTGAAGAAGTAGACGGAGTACTTGGAGAAGGACCAGAAGATTTCAAGACTCTGATGAACCAGGCAAGCAGCCCTTTGACCATGTCTACGAAACCCTTTTTTTACATGTCATATAGCACTCTTATTGCTTGCATCAGAGACATGATACTATGATGACCACATGGGATGGTCTGCCACCGTACTTCCTCGTTGATACTTGCATTATGCATGACCCTACCTTCTTATGAGGGTTATGCCAGTGGGAGTAGATAGGATGCTAAAGTAGATGCTACGCAAAAAGGGATGGGTATATGCATGGTGATGGAGACAAAGTATTTTCAAAAGACTTTTTCGAAAACCCCGTCGGGTGCCACTTACGCCCGAGGGAGATGATGAGATGGGTAACCACTTGATGACGAAGTGGTATACCGAGGCAAGTGAGTTGTTTTCAAAAACGGATTAGATTTAAGATTTGATGACTATCCCAACCTTACATGTGCAACCACTCTGCCCTTATATGGGAAAGAGCATTATTGATTACCTAGGCCAATACTAGCTTGGAGCCCGCATTACTAGTGACGGGGGAGAGTTGGTGCTCTCTCTTGGGACGGGGTCGTGCCAGGTAGGGTGGCCATGACTGTTTTCACAGGGCACCAGACACACCGTTGGTTCCCCGTTCCAGTGGTATGTGATAATTATGGGAGCAAGGCTCCATGAAAGTGTTATGTGAAATGTTGGGCACGGGGGTTACTGCCAATCGAGTGGACTCCATGTTAGTGTCCTCTAGGGAAAGGTAGTGATCGGGTGCTTACCCCGGGTACTTGAGGTATCGCGGGTCGTGGATGACACGGAAATTCCCCGGATCTTGTGGGTATAGTGTGCAACCTCTGCAGAGTGTAAAACTATTCGAATAGCCGTGTCCGCGATCAAGGACGGTTGGGCGGTGCTGCTTAAACTATGTCCAGAGTTTACAAACCAGTGTGTGTGTTTGGATAACTACTTGGGTCAAGTCAAAGGGCTTGACATGATTGAGTTGGGTTGGTGCCCACTCTATTTATGTTGATATCTGTAACCTGTTCCCATGGTTACTTGAATTCTCCTGATGCATGTCTTACAAGTTGTTGAACATGTCATTGCACTCAAAACTAGCTTTCTGCAAAAGTTTACATCATGCATTGTTGTATCTTGAACCAAAACATGGGTTGCTTGCCAGTACATTCAAAGTACTCATTGGCTTGCCACTGGTTATTTTATTGGCCAGGCATGAAAGAGCAGGATGTGATCAAGAACACTTCGGTGACAAACATGCGAGCTAGGATGCTTCCCAGTCAGAATGCCTGTAGGGTTAAGGTAGATGGCATGGGTCCAAGTTACCGACAAAGATTTCCGCTGCGATGTTATACTCAAGACTCGACCATAATGGTCCTACTTGTGTAATACGGTATGTATGGATGTAAGACTCTTGTTATTCAGCTTCTGTGTGTTCAGTGAGCATTGATCTCTGGGATCACTATACACGTGCATTCGGTGATCACGACTTATGAGTCGGGGTCCCCACATCGCCGCCCCGAAACAACTCGCCACCGCCGCCCCGACCAGCCCTCTAGGCCCCCCGCCCCCACCCTGAACCCTAAGATAGATAGTGGGGTACCTCTCCGGCGAGCCCCCGTCCCCGCTGCGGGTGGTTCTTCCTTAACTCTGGCGAGGCCCCGCCCCCAAGCCCTGAAAATCGACTGACCCAAAAGTCAATTCAGTTGACTGAAGTGTGGCTTAATGGGAGCAGAGTAGCAGCATGAGCGAGGGGGAGAGCAGCAACAGCAGCTGGGCGAGCGAGTGATCGAGCGAGAGCTAGAGCAGTAGCAGCGTGAGCGAGCGAGCGAGAGCCACAGTAGCAGCAGCAGATCCAGCTGGTATGGCCGCCGCCGCCAAAGGGGCCTCGCACTGGGGGAGAGCCGCCGTGGAGATGTCGCCCGCGGCGCCGGCTTGAAGGTAGCCGCTCCATGGGGGTGTGGGATGGAGCACAGTCGGCGACGGGAGGTCGAGTTAAGGAGAAGATGTGATGTGATGGTGGCGCCGAGTAGGCCTCGGCTTCGTCCGAGGAGTCGGTGAGGATGCCGCGGTTCCGGTGAAGCAGGTTAAGGCGGCGCTATGGGGATGGAACATCCACGATAGACGAGGCGATCGTCGGAGTAGCTCCTTGGAGGTGGAGGACGGGGCGGCTGAACCGGCGGGACGGCGAGATGGACGACGGATCCTCATATGGGGAGGTGGACGAGGGACGTCGGGCTGTTGCGGTGGACGACGTCGTCGGGGAAGAGGCTCCGGCTGGGCATCGGTGTCGTGGCGGATGGAGGAGGGTGGGGTTTCGCGGCTGGAGCGGAGAGGTTATGGCGGCCTGGGATTTTGAATGGCGAAAAGGGGGCGATGGGAGGGGGTGAAGCATGACTTAGGGACGCGCTTTTCCAAAATCTTGTGTGTGTTACAAAAGTACCCCCACCGATTTGAACTAGCGGCCCTTTCGGCTCAGGGTTAGAAGGGGGATTTCGCGTGTCGGTATTTGGCAGCTGGAGGGAGTTTTCGCGCGCGTTGTAATTTCGGGATAGCAAGGAGCGGGTTGTGAAGGCGCCAGTTTTGGGAGCACGATATCTGAATTTTCGGGATATAACAAGACACGGGTTGAATTTTAGGGACAAGCCTAACGTGTACTAATATTGTACTTGTATGTACCAAATCAATTCGCACTTCCCTCAACCAAAAAGAAAACGAAAAAATAAAACTATTCACACCACACAAAGAGAGAGTCTTGCCCCGTTTTACTATACAAATTCTATTCAAAGCTACTCTCTCCTTCCATCTATATAGGGCCTAATGCGTTTTTCGATGCTACTTTGACCAAATATTAGAGCAATGATATATGACATGCAACTTACACAAAGCGCACCGTTAAATTCATATGGGAAATGTTCTTTCAATGATATAATTTTAACATTGTGCATGTCATGTACTATTAATCATGTCAATAGTCAAAGGCGGTCTTAAAAATCTCATTATGCCCTATATAGATGGAAGGAGGGAGTTTGAATCCATGTTATGTCCGATTGAACTTTTTCGCTTGTTATATAATGCATGTAACCTACTCATACCAACATTTTAGTGCATTTAAATGTCTATACTACCGCTGCAATTCGAACTAAATTTGAATTCATTTCTCTATTTCAATAAGAATCTACAATCATGATTGTTGCCAACTTCACCCATCATAGTTTCCATTCTATCCGCCAGATATAAATCGGACGGCCTATAATGCAGGATGGCAGGCACACCATCATCAACAACTCCATTTTTTATAAGAGTAGAGATAAAATATATTAAATGTAGTATAACATGTTCATAACCACACCATGTGTATCACCATTATATATATATTCACACATGCGTCGGTTTAAAACACTATGATAAATTCTTCAAATATCCGAATTCGCTTTTTATAATGAAGTATATATGATCTCTATTCGTCTTTTACACCCACAAAACCTTCTTATCTTTGTAGCTAGCACGAACTTTTCTCTTGTGCATGCACACGCCCGCATCCCTCTCACCCTCCCTCAGCATTCTCTAGCTCCATCGCGCAAATTCGCCTTTTCACTTTAGGTCGTTCACCCATGGTGTGTGTAGTGTTGGGGAACGTTGCATAAAATAAAAAAAATTCTATGTTCACCAAGATCAATCTATGAGTTCATCCAGCAACGAGAGAGGGGAGTGCATCTACATACCCTTGTAGATCGCGAGCGGAAGCGTTCAAGAGAATGGGGTTGAGGGAGTCGTTCATGTCGTGATCCAAATCACCGGAGATCCTAGCGCCGAACGGGCGGCACCTCCATGTTCAACACACGTACGGTCAGCGTGACGTCTCCTCCTTCTTGATCCAGCAAGGGGGAAGGAGAGGTTGATGAAGATCCAGCAGCACGACGGCGTGGTGGTGGATGCAGCAGGGTTCCGGCAGGGCTTCGCCAAGCGTCCGCAGGAAGGGAGAGGTGTAGCAAGGGGGAAGGGAGGTGCCAAGATGCAGGGTGCGGCTGCCCTTCATCCCCTCCACTATATATAGGGGCTAGGAGGGGTGCATGCCCCCTTGGAGATCCCATCTAGAGGGGGGGGGGCGGCGGCCCCTGGGGCAACGGCCCCCTTAGGGTTTCCAACCAGGGGGGGCGCATGCCCCCTCGGGGGGCAACGCCCCCCTAGGGTTTCCAACCCTAGGCGCCTTGGGCCCTTGGGTGGGGTGCACCAGCCCACCAAGGGCTGGTTCCCACGCCACTTCAGCCCATGGGGCCCTCCGAGATAGGTGGCCCCACCCGGTGGACCCCCGGGACCCTTCCGTTGGTCCCGGTACAATACCGGTGACCCCCGAAAGTTTCCCGGTGGCCGAAACTGGACTTCCTATATATAAATCTTTACCTCCGGACCATTTCGGAATTCCTCGTGACGTCCGGGATCTCATCCGGGACTCCGAACAACTTTAGGTTTGCTGCATACTAATATCTCTACAACCCTAGCGTCACCGAACCTTAAGTGTGTAGACCCTACGGGTTAGGGAGACATGTAGACATGACCGAGACGCCTCTCCGGTCAATAACCAACAGCGGGATCTGGATACCCATGGTGGCTCCCACATACTCCTCGATGATCTGATCGGATGAACCACGATGTCGAGGATTCAATCAACCCCGTATTCAATTCCCTTTGTGAATCGGTATGTTACTTGCCCGAGACTCGATCGTCGGTAACCCAATACCTCGTTTAGTCTCGTTACCGGAAAGTCACTTTACTCGTACTGTAATGCATGATCCCGTGACCAGACACTTGGTCACACTAAGCTCATTATGATGATGCATTACCGAGTGGGCCCAGAGATACCTCTCCGTCATATGGAGTGACAAATCCCAGTCTCGATTCGTGCCAACCCAACAGACACTTTCGGAGATACCCGTAGTCCACCTTTATAGCCACCCAGTTACGTTGTGACGTTTGGCACACCCAAAGCACTCCTACGGTATCCGGGAGTTGCACAATCTCATGGTCTAAGGAAATGATACTCGACAATTGGAAAAGCTCTATCTAAACGAACTACACGATCTTTGAGCTATGCTTAGAATTGGGTCTTGTCCATCACATCATTCTCCTAATGATGTGATCCCATTATAAATGACATCCAATGCCCATAGTCAGGAAACCATGACTATCTGTTGATCAACGAGCTAGTCAACTGGAGGCTACAAGGGACTTGTTGTGGTCTATGTATTCACACGTGTATTATGATTTACAGATAACACAGTTATAGCATGAATAATAGAAAATTATCATGAACACAGAAATATAATAATAACCATTTATGATTGCCTCTAGGGTATATTTCCAACAGTCTCCCACTTGCACTAGAGTACATTATGTTTTGCTCTAGGGAGAGGTTTAGTCAATGGATCTGCTACATTCAAGTCCGTATGTACTTTACAAATATCTATTTCTCCATCTTGAACATTTTCACGGATGGAGTTGAAGCGATGCTTGATGTGCCTGGTCTTCTTGTGAAACCTGGGCTCCTTGGCAAGTGCAATAGCTCCAGTGTTGTCACAGAAGAGTGTAATCGGCCCCGACGCATTGGGTATGCCTCCTAGGTCGGTGATGAACTCCTTCACCCAGATTGCTTCATGTGCGGCCTTTGAGGCTGCCATGTACTCCGCTTCACATGTAGATCCCGCCACGACGCTCTGCTTGCAACTGCACCAGCTTACTGCCCCACCATTCAAAATATACACGTATCCGGTTTGTGACTTAGAGTCATCCAGATCTGTGTCGAAGCTAGCGTCGACGTAACCCTTTACGACGAGCTCTTCGTCACCTCCATATATGAGAAACATGTCCTTAGTCCTTTTCAGGTACTTAAGGATGTTCTTGACCGCTGTCCAGTGTTCCTTGCCGGGATTACTTTGGTACCATCCTACCAAACTTATGGCAAGGTTTATATCAGGTCTGGTACAGGTCATGGCATACATGATAGACCCTATGGCTGAGGCATAGGGGATGACACTCATCTCTTCTTTATCTTCTACCGTGGTCGGGCACTGAGCTGAGCTCAATCTCACACCTTGCAATACAGGCAAGAACCCTTTCTTGGACTGATCCATATTGAACTTCTTCAATATCTTATCAAGATATGTGCTTTGTGAAAGACCTATGAGGCGTCTCGATCTATCTCTATAGATTTTGATGCCTAATATGTAAGCAGCTTCTCCAAGGTCCTTCATTGAAAAACACTTATTGAAGTAGGCCTTTATGCTTTCCAAAAGTTCTATATCATTTCCCATCAAAAGTATGTCATCCACGTATAATATGAGAAATGCTATAGAGCTCCCACTCACTTTCTTGTAAACGCAGGTTTCTCCATAAGTCTGCATAAATCCAAACACTTTAATCATCTCATTAAAGCGAATGTTCCAACTCCGAGATGCTTGCACCAGCCCATAGATGGAGCGCTGGAGCTTGCATACCTTGTTAGCATTCTTAGGGTCGACAAAACCTTCCGGCTGCATCATATACAGTTCTTCCTTAAGGTGATCATTAAGGAAAGCCGTTTTGACATCCATTTGCCATATCTCATAATCATAGTATGCGGCAATTGCTAACATGATTCAGACGGACTTCAGCTTCGCTACGGGAGAGAATGTATCATCGTAGTCAATCCCTTGAACTTGTCGATAACCCTTAGCAACAAGTCGAGCTTTATATATGGTGACATTACCATCTGCGTCCGTCTTCTTCTTAAAGATCCATTTGTTTTCTATCGCTCGCCGATCATTAGGAAAGTCTGTCAAAGTCCACACTTTATTTTCATACATGGATCCTATCTCGGATTGCATGGCTTCAAGCCATTTGTTGGAATCTGGGCCCGCCATCGCTTCTTCATAGTTCGAAGGTTCACCGTTGTCTAACAACATGATTTCTAAGACAGGACTGCCGTACCACTCTGGTGCTTGATCCGAAGTATCTTGATCACTATCATTAACTTCCTCTCTTGTCGGTGCTGGCACCACAGGAACATTTTCCTGAGTTGCGCTACTCACTGTTTCAAGAGGTAGTACTTCATCAAGCTCTACTTTCCTCCCACTTAATTCTTTCGAAAGAAACTCTTTCTCCAGAAAGGACCCGTACTTGGCAACAAAGATCTTGCCTTCGGATTTTAAGTAGAAAGTATACTGAGGGAGTCCTGGACTAGGGGGTGTCCGGATAGCCGGATCACCATCATCGGCCGAACTATCATCGGCCGGACTATCATCATCGGCCGGACTCCAAGACTATGAAGATACAAGATTGAAGACTTTGTCCTATGTCCGGAGGGGACTTTCCTTGGCGTGGAAGGCAAGCTTGGCAATACGGATATGTAGATCTCCTACCATTGTAACCGACTCTATGTAACCCTAGCCCTCTCCGGTGTCTATATAAACCGGATGGCTTTAGTCCGTAGGACACAACAACAACCATTACAATCATACCATAGGCTAGCTTCTAGGGTTTAGCCTCCTTGATCTCGTGGTAGATCCACTCTTGTAACATCCACAATATCAATATCAATCAAGCAGGACGTAGGGTTTTACCTCCATCAAGAGGGCCCGAACCTGGGTAAAACATCGTGTCCCTTGTCTTCTGTTACCATCCGCCTAGACGCACAGTTCGGGACCCCCTACCCGAGATCCGCCGGTTTTGACACCGACATTGGTGCTTTCATTCAGAGCTCCCCTGTGCTGTCGCCAATAGGAAGGATGCCTCTTACCGTCTTCAAGGACGGTATCTTCGCCAATGGAGCCTTGGCGGCCGGCCAAACTATCCGGCTAGGAGGTTTTCTTATGACCGCCTGTCCGGCCACCGCTTCGATGATGACCTCTCAGGTCATCGAGAGCAATCTTCACGTCAACTCGGAATTTGCCGAGCCGCTAGATCCTGCAGAGCTCTCGTCTGTAAATGAACTCTTGGGTCAGATCGCCGCCCTGGGAGTCGCTATAGACTACAATCAGATCGGGCTTAAAACCGATCTGAGAGAGATTAACTCTCCCCAGGTTACCCACCACGTCACGGTGGTAGAGGAACATCGCGACGATCCTTCTCCCATATTGAAAACTAGTCGTGTCCAGGCTACCGAACCTTCCATGCTGGATTCCCGTGGAGGGGCGGATTTCTATCAAGCGCTGAACATAAAGTCAGGCATCGAACCGGACTCGTTGGACAACGTTCCACTTTCCAAGCTTCCAAATTCGGAAACTTCTCGGCCCTCGAGCCTCGAGATGGACAGGGTCCCGGACTCAATTAGGCCCACCCGTCCAGATGTATGCGATCTATCTCTAATCCGGCAAGAGCCAGCCGAAACAGTACATCATTACTGGGCCAGATTCCTCCTGGTCATGGACCGGATAAGGACTGCCGAGAGGAAAAGGCAATCTCGATTTTTTGCAATAATTGCACGGACAGGGGAATCTTGAACGCCGTCAGCCGTCGTAAAATCACACGCTTCGCCGACCTGGCATCCATAGTGCGAAAGTACTGTGCGATAGAGAGTCTCCGGAAAACTGAAAATAGGTTTTGGGACAATCCGGCCCCGGATACAGCCCCAGTCCGCAACAAAAGCGTGCATTACACTCAGGCACCAGGTACAAAAACCAAAAAACAGAAGCCCCTTAAAGGGAACGGAACCGTACTGGAGGGATGGCTTAGCAAACCCTGTACAATTCACAGCACCAAGGGTGCCACCCCAACACATAGCCTTCGTGCATGTTGGATATTACGGCAGGTGGCCAAAAGTGGCGAGGAGCTTCTAGCCCCGGGAAACCACACCAACAATACCGGTACGGTATCAACAGTCTTCGAGACTTTCGCATCAAATAATATGCGGAAACGAACAATCCGTAGCCTCGCCGAAGTCTACCAAGTAGCAACAACAAATCCTTGGAGCAACGCGGCCATCACCTTCAACGCCAGCGATGAACCTAAATTCCGAACAGTCCGAGCACGAGCCGCATTGGTCCTCAGTCCAATAGTGGACGGCTTTCGACTTACCAAGGTACTCATGGATGGTGGCAGCGGATTAAACCTCATTTACGAGGAAACTCTTCAAAAAATGGAAATAGACTGGAGCCGCATTGAGCGAAGCAGCACAACCTTCAGAGGAATAATCCCTAGCCGGGAAGCACGCTGCACCGGAAAAATCACACTAGATGTGGTGTTCGGCTCGCCGGACAATTACAGGTCCGAAGAAATCACGTTCCAAGTGGCCCCGTTCAGCAGCGGATATCACGCTATATTAGGACGAGAGGCGTTCACAATTTTCCAAGCCGTACCCCATTACGGGTACATGAAGCTCAAAATGCCTGGGCCCGGCGGGATAATCACTCTCGTTAGTGATCCGGACATAGCACTCCACACTGAAAACAAAATAGCCGCATTAGCCCTGGAGGCACTATCCGAAGCCCTAGCGGCAGAGGAACTCACCGCGCTGCGCGCTATGGTGCATAGAGACGATGTGATACTCGATAAGAGATCCAAGTCCACCTCCTTTAAACCAGTGGACGAAATAATAAAATTCCAGGTCCATCCAACGGACCCGACAAAGACGGCCTCCATCGGGGCACAGTTGAACCCTGATGTAGACGCCGCACTGCGAGAATTCCTTCGGGAAAATTGTGTCACATCCCTAGCTTCTGGCATTGCTCTAGGTTAGCTTCATGTGTGCATCATGTCTATATTTTTGAAAACTTGAATTGAGGAATATTGGAAGCCTCAAAACCCTAAATAAAAGAAGGGCAAGCACCCTTTAAAATTGCATTCTGTGAATCCAAAATGCCCTAAAAATAGTTTTGTGAATTTTGGCAAGAGTTATATATCAAACCAAAATTCTGGAATATTTTTAAGGAATTATTTGGTCTCTGAATTTAAATCAATAATCTATTTGAATTTGGGGATATATTCATAATATATAATGAATATATTTGCAAATTCTTTGAAATGTTTTATGTACTTTTGGAATAGTCCAGAGAGGTAACATAAAATATTTCAGAATGTTTTGGCACTGTAAGAAATTATTTTGAATTTGAAAACAGTGGCAAAATAAAATAAAAAGGGAAACAGAACAGGAAAAAATAAAAGGAGAGAAGGAAGTACCTGGCCTCACCCGTGCAGCCCAGCCAGCCCAGCTCCTCGAGCGGCCCAGCCCACCTGGCCCCCTTCTCCTGTCTTCTTCCCGTGCCAGCGCACGAAGCAGCTGCGTGCTGGACGCACGCGCGCCGACGCCGGCCACCTCCTGCTTCGCCATGGCAGCCTCCCCGACCCCCTCGCGACGCCACGGAGACGACCTCGACCCCCCCTCGACCGCCTCTCTCTCTCTGGACCTCCTCCTCCTCCTCTGTTCTCCCTCCCTCTCGTCACCGAACACACCTGGGAGCGCCGCTCGCCGTAGCCATGACCACGGCCACCCCCTCCCCTCTCCGACGTGCTCCCGAGCTCCTGCACCTCGTCGCCAACCCCCTCACCGAGCCACGTGACCGGAAGGGCCCC
>NC_041381.1:78876726-78900944 GCF_002162155.2 Triticum dicoccoides
GCACCTGGGAGCGCCGCTCGCCGTAGCCATGACCACGGCCACCCCCTCCCCTCTCCGACGTGCTCCCGAGCTCCTGCACCTCGTCGCCAACCCCCTCACCGAGCCACGTGACCGGAAGGGCCCCGAGCAGCCGCCATCGTCATCATCTCCGAGCTTCGGCCCCGGTGCCGTCTCCGTCGAATTCGGCCACTCCGGCGCGCCCCCGAGCCCACTGACCCTCCCTACAGCTCCGCGGTGAGCCTCCGTGCAGAACCCCTCTCTCTCCCCTCGCGTTTGCAACCTCTAGGCCATAGCCCCGTCGCGGCCGAACTCCGACCGCCGCTGACCATGTCGCCGCCGTGGCCTGAGCTCGAACGGGTCACGCCCGTGCATCTCACCGAGCTCGTGGTGACTCCAGGAGGCTGCGCAGTGCTTTACCTCACTCGCCCGTGCTCCACAACGCCGTTTTCGCCGAGGTCCGAACTCCGGCGCCGCCTCGGGCTCCATTCCGGCGAACCCCGGCCACCCCCGCACCTCCCGTTGGCCCCCCTAGATGCGCACGGGCACGGGCTACCTTCTGGTGCCCTTCGCGCGTCCAGCCGCCGCCCGTAGCGCAACCCCGGTGAACTTCCGCCGCGTTTCGGGTCGCCGCCGGCCGAACTCCGGTGGCCAGTGACGTGGCGCTGTCATTAGCACTAATGACCCTGTTAAACTAACCCCGTGACACTGACAGTGGGCCCCGTAGCGGGTCAAAGCCCGGGTCAACGCGGGATTAGCCCCTGTGTCACTGACGTGTGGACCCCCACACGTCAGGTTTGACCTGGACCGCCCGTTGACCTGCTGAGGTCAGCATGAGGTCATGCTGACGCCATAATTCATTTTCTGGAATTATTTTAATTCTAAATATTCAGGAAATTCCAGAAAATGCCTAAAACTTCTAAAATTCATAGAAATTCAACCGTAACTCCAAATTAAATAAATTATATATGAAAAATTATCAGAAAAATTCAAGGAATCCATCTGTACCATTTTCATGCATGTTAGAACAACTTATAGCTGCTGTTTAGCACAAATCAATTACATGGCATTTGAATAATCACATATGGAGTTTGAATTTGAATCTTGGATTCAAACCAACTTCATTTAATCTGGTTTTAGTTGCATTAGCCCAAAACACATTCATTTTGCCATGTCATGATCATGCATCATATTGTGCATTGCACTGATCGTGTTTTTCTGTATTTGCCGGTAATTGTCCCCTCTCGATAGACGTGTACCGATGATGTGATCGTTGACACTGATGAAGACTCAATGTTATCTTCAGAAGTGCCAGGCAAGCAAAACCCCCTTGTTCATTCCGATAAAATCCCACTCTCTCGCTCCTGCTCTCTTTTACTGCATTAGGACAACATCGATTCATCTATTACTTGCTGCGGTAGCTGAACCCCTTTATCCTTTGCATGACCTGTCATTCCACAGTAAATAGATGAAACCCACTAGCATGAGTAGGAGTTGTTTGAGCCCTGTTGTGCCTACTCATTCATGTTTGTTTGTCATGCCTGCTACTGCTTAGAGTTGAGTCAGGTCTGATTCATCGGGGATGAATCGGAGGTGTGTGAACATGTCCTACTGTGTGTGAGCTAAGTGTGTGAACACGATTTGGTAAAGGTAGCGGTGAGAGGCCATGTAGGAGTACATGGTGGGTTGTCTCATTGCAGCCGTCCTCAGGAACTGAGTTCTGTGTTTGTGATCCATGATTCAGCTACTACCACGCATTGGGCCCGAAACCAATGGACCCTCTCGGCTTCTTAATCACCCTTGTCCTCTGTCCAGGAGTTGCAAGTAGTTTCTGGTGTTTGTAGTATGCTGGAGGCCGTGGACAGCGCTGACCGTAGGGGTGGGCTGTGATGCGGTAGGCACGTGGCCGGGTAAACCGGGCACCCGTTTGGTGTCACGGAACCCTGTACACATCGTTTGGGGCTGTGAGCGAAACTCCGGCCGGATCTCCTCATGGATGGAACCCGAATAGGCGATAAACCTGGACTAGAGACTTGAGTGTTTAGGCAGGCCGTGGCCGACACCCACGTTGGGCTTCCGCTTGAAGGTTGCCGAGTACATGTCGTGTAAACGGCGGTAAGTGGTGAGAGCGTGTGTGAAGAAGTACACCCTTGCAGGGTTAACCTAATCTATTCGAATAGCTGTGTCCACGGAAAAGGACCTCTGGGTTGCTTATATCAGTTCATAGACAAGTGAAAGTGGATACTCTAAAATACGTAAGATAAGCGTGAGTGCTATGGATGGCGTTCTCGTAGGGAGACGCGAGCGGTTCCATAGTGGTCTATTGGTTGGTGAATATGTGGACTCGTGTGCGCCACCTCAAAAGAGTTACTTGCAGTCGTAGTTCAGGATAGCCACCGAGTCAAAGCTGGCTTGCTGCAGTTAAACCCCACCATCCCTTTGTTGATAATGATGCATATGAAGATAGTTCTGATGTAAGTCTTGCTGGGTACATTTGTACTCACGTTTGCCTATTTTATGTTTTTGCAGAGAGACTTCGGTCTCGCTAGTAGTTCCACGTGGACTTCGACGTTTAGCTTGATACCTCAGCTACGATCTTGTGCCCCGGCAGGATCTGGTAGATAGTCAGGCTTCTCAGCCTTTTTCATTTATAGATGTCTGTACTCAGACATGATAGCTTCCACTTGTGCTTTGACTTGTATGCTCTGATTGTTGGGTCATGAGACCCATGTTTGTAATATCTCGCTCCTCGGAGCCTATTGATTAAAATACTTGATTTGTAGAGTCATGTTGTGATGCCATGTTGTATTTGCACATATCGAGCATATTGTGTGTATGTTGTTGAAATGCTTGGTATGTGTGGGATCTGACCATCTAGTTGTTTATCTTTAGTAGCCTCTCTTACCGGGAAATGTCTCCTAGTGTTTCCACTGAGCCATGGTAGCTTGCTACTGCTCCGGAACACTTAGGCTGGCCGGCATGTGTCCTTCTTCGTTCCTGTGTCTGTCCCTTCGGGGAAATGTCACGCGATGAATACCGGAGTCCTGTTAGCCCGCTACAGCCCGGTTCACCGGAGTCCTGCTAGCCCAGTGCTACAGCCTGGATTCACTCGCCGATGACCGACACGTTCGATGCTGGGTCATGGATGCCTGTCCCTGTAAGTTTGTGCCACTTTGGGTTTACGACTAGCCATGTCAGCCCGGGCTCCTTATCATATCGATGCTAGCGACACTGTCATATACGTGTGCCAGAAGGCGCAAACGGTCCCGGGTAAAGGTAAGGCGACACCCATGGGAATACCGTGCGTGAGGCTGCAAAGTGATATGAGGTGTTACATGCTAGATCTATGTGGCATTGAGTCGGGGTCCTGACAGCGTTGGTATCAGAGCTTGACTGCCTGTAGGATTACTAAGCCAAACTGGTCGAAGTTGAGTCTAGAAATTCTTTAGTTATGTAAGGGAATTGATTGTGGGATGGAACGTAAGGCTCTTTTTACTCCTTATACCTCATGGCCTTCTGATCTGAGTCATCATCTTCTCTTCTACGGGGATTAAGAACTAGGCTTTCTCTTCTTTCTATCAGGATCACGTGTTACTAATCCGTAGACTTATAAGATTGTTGGATTTAAGCTTGAGTTCAGTTTCTACTACTTCCGTATGTTAATTGTTGATCTCGAAACCTTGATATCGTGCTTCTGAGTGGTTATGCCACCATTTTGTGAATGTCTCAAATCTTTTCTGAGCATTTACAGCCGTTATGCTGTCCGAGTCATCCCAGGTTTCTAAATAGTTTGAAGCAATTTGCAAAATCCTTTCCCTCTGGTTTCGATGTTCCTGTATGCCAGCTCAATCACACTAATTGTTGAGTTGAGGTAATTTATTGCCCTGACATATATGTTGGAGCTATTATTATGACCCTAGGTGTCTTAGGGGATCACCTAGTAATTTAGCCATGATTGGTGTCCCAGTGTGATGATTCTGGCCTTTATCCTCGAAAGCATTCCGTGATGCTACTTAGTAATAGGTATTCTGTTCCTGGGTTCTTAAACCCGATATTCACCCTACTTACATCATGTTGATAGTGTTGCTAGTTCCTTTAGTATATTAGTAACCTTTGCGATAGTCCTTGAAGTCCGTGGTATCTTCTTCTTCCAAATACCATGAACTACTTATGGCAGAAGTTCCTCGTTGAACTGAAATATCACAACAGGATTATTCTTGATGAGTTCTCCATTATATATTGTGGCTCTGCCAGTTCTACTTTTCTGCATGGGTTATTCGGAAGAAACTTGTTGAACTTGGTTCGACATACTAATCTATACATCCACAACTCAGAAAATTATATGTTCCTTTGAGTTGTCCCTCTTTAGCTGTCTACTAACTTCGTCTATCAATTGATAGTCAAGAGTATGCGTGCAATCGTTCATCGATACCTATTACTCTTGTGGTCCATCAAGCCATTCTATTCCAGAATGACTAGGAGAAATGAACTCCAGTACCTCATCCATATCTAGGATTGGGTCAAGGTAGTCATGCTCCGCAGATCAAAATGCCAATCCAGCTTTTGCTCTGTTCTACCTTGGAGTATTACCATCTTTATATCAAGAATGTCATGGGAATTGCACACCATCCTATGAACTCTTGACACAGTGATACTTCTCGCCATCATTGTTCATTCCTCGGTTCCTGTGTTATCGTAACCGGAATGCCGACAAGTGAATCGTGGTGTGTGAAATCAATACTGCTAGCAACTCTGTTGCTCGGTAGTTAAATGGACGATAACCTCATCTTAGCGTATTGATTATTGAATCGTCACCCTAAGACTGATCGTGCTATCTAGTTCTTATTTCGGTGCACCCTTCGATTGATGAGTTAGGATCTTGTCAAGTCCTCACTCATTTGATCATATCGTCTTGCCCTCAAAAGCGAGATTGTTCTCGAGCTTAGTAACATACCGGTGGTTCGTGATTTTCCGAATATCTTCTCGAAAGTATCACCAGGCTGTCACCTGACTGTTATGTTGAGCTCGTGATCAAGTTGGTTTCTTGCGAACCACCTTCTCTCCAAGAATCGGTGTTAGATACCCCTGAGCTAGCTGGTTAAGCTATACAACAACCTGGAGAATTGGAAGATAAAAGCTTGCCTGACTTAGTTCGTCCCAAAGGGATATTCTTGTGTAGTGTGTGTTGAAGAAGATGATATCTTCATCGATTGGTCCCTGTGATCAGTTGCTGGACCTATTGTCTTATCAATCCTTTGATTTGAGTATGGGCTATCGTCAAATCAAATCAGTACCAACGATGCTCGTAATGTTGTCTTATTCGTGGTTGATCCCTCGAGCATACACCATTACATCTCTGGTCTGACCAATGCTATCACCGTGTTCACTTAACTATGGAATTCCTTTTAAAAGGAAACCCGGATGAATTGTTGTTGAGCCCATTGACAACATCCTTATCTCCTCCATGATTTTGTTGAGCATTAAGCTAGTGTTGGAAATTTTTGAAAGCATTTGTTCATGCTAGCTCATGAAGCATATGTTTGGATGAAGGTAGTGACTTCCTTTAATTCATGTGCATCTGATGCAAGTTGCCGCCGTGGATTCGAGAAAGTCAATGTTGCTTTATTTGGAATCATTCCAAATCAGTCATGCACACGTGCGAAGAATGCTGTGGTTTGAAGACTTGCAACCTTCAATCTATATGTATCCCTAGCACACCAAGCCATTGGTTGATTTGTTCAAGGAGAAGGAGTTCCTTCATAAGAGCTAATCCGGACTTATGTAAGGACTTCGATACCCTCATTGATGGTTCCCCCTCCAGAACTCGGTAGTGTTTTATTATAAGACTACCACGTGGTCATGTTTGTCTGGGACAACGTGTTCACATGTTTGTAGCAGAACCAACTCATGTTTTGAAGCTTGCTATCGTAGTTCATTCCCCGAGAATCCCGCAACGTCATCTCGTCGATTTGTGTTGCAAACTTCCGTTTTTCTTCCTAGACTCGATGAGTCTGGAATATCCTGACACCAACCAGATCTGAATCTCAGGCAGATATGATGGTTGGAATATTTCCCAAGAATTATAATATTGGTCCCTCGATAACCGGTAAAGTGGATGTCGTGGCCAACACACCCAGCCGGAAGACCTGTTATTATAATATCTTGATTGAGGAAGTTGGCCACCTCCCCATAGGGATTTCGTAGGATTTACTCCCTAGTTGCCCCTATGGATTTTGAGATCCCGAAGTCCGACCTTTTACTTGATGTCCTAGATACCAGACCATTTCTATGAATGGGTTACACTAGCACATCAAGGAGAACATTAGAAGCGGAGTGCTAAATGTTTCTCGGTCGATCATCCAGATTTTGTTTCCTTGGCCTCGCTAAGATGAAATCTGAGAAGGTGTTATCTTTCTTGGCATCTACATCCTCCATCATCATTCATCATGGTAGCAAGTTGTGTTGCCGGACCCTTGACACGGATGTTGGTAAAACCTTGATGAATATGGAAATGCTCAAGTTCTTGAGAGCACGCACAAGCGTTACGTGTTATCATCGGCTCTAACTGGGATTACTCTCAGTTTCCTCGGCAATGCTATGACCTCTTCAAACAGTGAATTCACTCCCTATTGTTGGGTTCTTCCCCAGTTACCAGAATCATTCCTAGCATTTGCATTTTGTTCCTAGCTTGCACCGCCAATGTGCCATTCTACCATGGGTCTCTTCCATTTCCGGTGATAAGCAAATTCATCCATTACATTCTCTTCAACAAGGTAATCCACATCATCCAAGTCCGAGTATGCCATTCTACCGACCCCCTCCAAACGATCGCTCGAGAATTGCCTTAGGCTGGTTTAAAGAGTTTCAATGATCTCTGAATCAAAAGTAATTCTTTTTGCCACTTAAGGGGATATCTCTACGAGTCACCTTCCCTAAGGTGTATCGTTATGGTATCATGGCAACTCAACTCCTCGCTACGTTGACAATCGTTTACCACCTTCTTAGGTATGAAATTGTTGTCTACCTAGTGAACCTTCGTCATCCGTTTCTTCCACCCCTATTGATGTGTATCTCGTGTCTCAACCCGAAAGATGGTTCTATGTCTCATTCCGTAAGTTAATCTTGAGTTGTTCGATCTTCGAGGAGATCGACCCTTCTAGAGTCTCCTTCTTCCCCCCCTGTCATGTTGACAGGATTTCTCAGAGCAAGACGACAAGACAAAGATGGTGTTCAAATCAACGTTCATTTGAAGTGCACCCTGGATCGTGAACATTATACTAGTTGCGTTTCCCCTTCACCTTACCCTACGCTTGAATCTCGAGACGAGATTCTTGTTTAGTGGGGGTGAGTTGTCACATCCCTAGCTTCTGGCATTGCTCTAGGTTAGCTTCATGTGTGCATCATGTCTATATTTTTGAAAACTTGAATTGAGGAATATTGGAAGCCTCAAAACCCTAAATAAAAGAAGGGCAAGCACCCTTTAAAATTGCATTCTGTGAATCCAAAATGCCCTAAAAATAGTTTTGTGAATTTTGGCAAGAGTTATATATCAAACCAAAATTCTGGAATATTTTTAAGGAATTATTTGGTCTCTGAATTTAAATCAATAATCTATTTGAATTTGGGGATATATTCATAATATATAATGAATATATTTGCAAATGCTTTGAAATGTTTTATGTACTTTTGGAATAGTCCAGAGAGGTAACATAAAATATTTCAGAATGTTTTGGCACTGTAAGAAATTATTTTGAATTTGAAAACAGTGGCAAAATAAAATAAAAAGGGAAACAGAACAGCAAAAAAATAAAAAGAGAGAAGGAAGTACCTGGCCTCACCCGTGCAGCCCAGCCGGCCCAGCTCCTCCAGTGGCCCAGCCCACCTGGCCCCCTTCTCCTGTCTTCTTCCCGTGCCAGCGCACGAAGCAGCTGCGTGCTGGACGCACGCGCACCGACGCCGGCCACCTCCTGCTTCGCCGTGGCAGCCTCCCCGACCCCCTCGCGACGCCACGGAGACGGCCTCGACCCCCCCTCGACTGCCTCTCTCTCTCTGGACCCCCTCCTCCTCCTCTGTTCTCCCTCCCTCTCGTCACCGAACGCACCTGGGAGCGCCGCTCGCCGTAGCCATGACCACGGCCACCCCCTCCCCTCTCCGACGTGCTCCCGAGCTCCTGCACCTCGTCGCCAACCCCCTCACCGAGCCACGTGACCGGAAGGGCCCCGAGCAGCCGCCATCGTCATCATCTCCGAGCTTCGGCCCCGGTGCCGTCTCCGTCGAATTCGGCCACTCCGGCGCGCCCCCGAGCCCACTGATCCTCCCTACAGCTCCGCGGTGAGCCTCCGTGCAGAACCCCTCTCTCTCCCCTCGCGTTTGCAAGCTCTAGGCCATAGCCCCATCGCCGCCGAACTCCGGCCGCCGCTGACCATGTCGCCGCCGTGGCCTGAGCTCGAACGGGTCACGCCCGTGCATCTCACCGAGCTCGTGGTGACTCCAGGAGGCTGCGCAGTGCTTTACCTCACTCGCCCGTGCTCCACAACGCCGTTTTCGCCGAGGTCCGAACTCCGGCGCCGCCTCGGGCTCCATTCCGGCGAACCCCGGCCACCCCCGCACCTCCCGTTGGCCCCCCTAGATGTGCACGGGCACGGGCTACCTTCTGGTGCCCTTCGCGCGTCCAGCCGCCGCCCGTAGCGCAACCCCGGTGAACTTCCGCCGCGTTTCGGGTCGCCGCCGGCCGAACTCCGGTGGCCAGTGACGTGGCGCTGTCATTAGCACTAATGACCCTGTTAAACTAACCCCGTGACACTGACAGTGGGCCCCGTAGCGGGTCAAAGCCCGGGTCAACGCGGGATTAGCCCCTGTGTCACTGACGTGTGGACCCCCACACGTCAGGTTTGACCTGGACCGCCCGTTGACCTGCTGAGGTCAGCATGAGGTCATGCTGACGCCATAATTCATTTTCTGGAATTATTTTAATTCTAAATATTCAGGAAATTCCAGAAAATGCCTAAAATTTCTAAAATTCATAGAAATTCAACCGTAACTCCAAATTAAATAAATTATATATGAAAAATTATCAGAAAAATTCAAGGAATCCATCTGTACCATTTTCATGCATGTTAGAACAACTTATAGCTGCTGTTTAGCACAAATCAATTACATGGCATTTGAATAATCACATATGGAGTTTGAATTTGAATCTTGGATTCAAACCAACTTCATTTAATCTGGTTTTAGTTGCATTAGCCCAAAACACATTCATTTTGCCATGTCATGATCATGCATCATATTGTGCATTGCACTGATCGTGTTTTTCTGTATTTGCCGGTAATTGTCCCCTCTCGATAGACGTGTACCGATGATGTGATCGTTGACACTGATGAAGACTCAATGTTATCTTCAGAAGTGCCAGGCAAGCAAAACCCCCTTGTTCATTCCGATAAAATCCCACTCTCTCGCTCCTGCTCTCTTTTACTGCATTAGGACAACATCGATTCATCTGTTACTTGCTGCGGTAGCTGAACCCCTTTATCCTTTGCATGACCTGTCATTCCACAATAAATAGATGAAACCCACTAGCATGAGTAGGAGTTGTTTGAGCCCTGTTGTGCCTACTCATTCATGTTTGTTTGTCATGCCTGCTACTGCTTAGAGTTGAGTCAGGTCTGATTCATCGGGGATGAATCAGAGGTGTGTGAACATGTCCTACTGAGTGTGAGCTAAGTGTGTGAACACGATTTGGTAAAGGTAGCGGTGAGAGGCCATGTAGGAGTACATGGTGGGTTGTCTCATTGCAGCCGTCCTCAGGAACTGAGTTCTGTGTTTGTGATCCATGATTCAGCTACTACCACGCATTGGGCCCGAAACCAATGGACCCTCTCGGCTTCTTAATCACCCTTGTCCTCTGTCCAGGAGTTGCAAGTAGTTTCTGGTGTTTGTAGTATGCTGGAGGCCGTGGACAGCGCTGACCGTAGGGGTGGGCTGTGATGCGGTAGGCACGTGGCCGGGTAAACCGGGCACCCGTTTGGTGTCACGGAACCCTGTACACATCGTTTGGGGCTGTGAGCGAAACTCCGGCCGGATCTCCTCATGGATGGAACCCAAATAGGCGATAAACCTGGACTAGAGACTTGAGTGTTTAGGCAGGCCGTGGCCGACACCCACGTTGGGCTTCCGCTTGAAGGTTGCCGAGTACATGTCGTGTAAACGGCGGTAAGTGGTGAGAGCGTGTGTGAAGAAGTACACCCCTGCAGGGTTAACCTAATCTATTCGAATAGCCGTGTCCACGGAAAAGGACCTCTGGGTTGCTTATATCAGTTCATAGACAAGTGAAAGTGGATACTCTAAAATACACAAGATAAGCGTGAGTGCTATGGATGGCGTTCTCGTAGGGAGACGGGAGCGGTTCCATAGTGGTGTATTGGTTGGTGAATATGTGGACTCGTGTGCGCCACCTCAAAAGAGTTACTTGCAGTCGTAGTTCAGGATAGCCACCGAGTCAAAGCTGGCTTGCTGCAGTTAAACCCCACCATCCCTTTGTTGATAATGATGCATATGAAGATAGTTCTGATGTAAGTCTTGCTGGGTACATTTGTACTCACGTTTGCCTATTTTATGTTTTTGCAGAGAGACTTCGGTCTCGCTAGTAGTTCCACGTGGACTTCGACGTTTAGCTTGATACCTCAGCTACGATCTTGTGCCCTCGGCAGGATCTGATAGATAGTCAGGCTTCTCGGCCTTTTTCATTTATAGATGATAGCTTCCGCTTGTGCTTTGACTTGTATGCTCTGATTGTTGGGTCATGAGACCCATGTTTGTAATATCTCGCTCCTCGGAGCCTATTGATTAAAATACTTGATTTGTAGAGTCATGTTGTGATGCCATGTTGTATTTGCACATATCGAGCATATTGTGTGTATGTTGTTGAAATGCTTGGTATGTGTGGGATCTGACCATCTAGTTGTTTATCTTTAGTAGCCTCTCTTACCGGGAAATGTCTCCTAGTGTTTCCACTGAGCCATGGTAGCTTGCTACTGCTCCGGAACACTTAGGCTGGCCGGCATGTGTCCTTCTTCGTTCCTGTGTCTGTCCCTTCGGGGAAATGTCACGCGATGAATACCGGAGTCCTGTTAGCCCGCTACAGCCTAGTTCACCGGAGTCCTGCTAGCCCAGTCCTACAGCCTGGATTCACTCGCCGATGACCGACACGTTCGATGCTGGGTCATGGATGCCTGTCCCTGTAAGTTTGTGCCACTTTGGGTTTACGACTAGCCATGTCAGCCCGGGCTCCTTATCATATGGATGCTAGCGACACTGTCATATACGTGTGCCAGAAGGCGCAAACGGTCCCGGGTAAAGGTAAGGCGACACCCGTGGGAATACCGTGCGTGAGGCCGCAAAGTGATATGAGGTGTTACATGCTAGATCTATGTGGCATTGAGTCGGGGTCCTGACAAATTGGGACATTTTCGCCTGGCATCCTTCAGATATGCCAGGAATCCCCCACAGATTGGCAGAGCATAGCCTAAACATTCTAAAAGGGTTCAAGCCAGTCAAACAGGCTCTTCGACGATTTTCCGAACCCAAAAGACAGGCAATGGGAGAAGAACTAGCCAAACTATTGGAAGTCGGATTCATCAGAGACATCAAACATCCGGATTGGCTAGCAAACCTGGTAATGGTACCAAAGAAGGACAAATCCTGGCGCCTATGTGTCGATTTCAAAGACCTAAATAAAGCCTGCCCAAAGGATCCCTCCCCCCTCCCCCGCATCGACCAAATCATCGATGCCACCGTAGGGCACGATTCATTGTGCTTCCTGGACGCATACTCCGGCTATCATCAAATCAAGATGGCAGAAGCGGATCAAGCCGCAACGGCATTCATTACTCCATATGGACCATTCTGCTTCAACACGATGCCCTTCGGACTTAAAAACGCCGGCGCAACATATCAGCGCATGATTCAGACATGTCTGGCTACCCAGATCGGCAAAACGATAGAGGCATACGTAGACGACGTATTCATCAAAACTAAACACGTCGAAACTCTAGTAGACGACTTGAGGGTCACATTCGACAACCTCCGAGCATATGACATTAAGCTGAATCCGGAAAAATGCGTTTTCGGCGTACCAGCCGGAAAGCTCTTGGGCTTCATTGTATCCGGTAGGGGAATTGAAGCGAACCCGGCCAAGATCCGAGCTCTGTCACAGCTGGATATTCCAAAAGACCTCAAACAGATCCAAAGATTGACTGGATACATGGCGGCTCTCAGCCGGTTTACCTCCCGCTTAGGAGAAAAGGCATTGCCCCTCTATCGCCTCCTCAGGCACACTGAACACTTCGAGTGGACAGATGCTGGCACTGCCGGACTCGAAGAAATAAAGGCCGTATTGGCAACAAATCCGGTCCTGGCTGCGCCCAACCTGGGCGAACCTATGTTGTTATACATCGCGGCAACACATCAAGTTGTGAGTGCGGTACTCGTCGTAGAACGAGAGACAGAAGGGCATAAATTCCCTCTTCAAAAACTAGTGTACTATGTATCCACTGTTCTAACTCCCTGCAAGTCCCGCTACCCGCACTATCAAAAAATAGTCTATGCGGTGTTCATGGCATCCCGGAAGCTGCAATACTACTTTCAAGAGTGTTCGATAACAGTGGCCTCCGAAGTACCCCTAAATGACATTATAAACAACCGCGACGCGACGGGCAGGATTGCAAAATGGGCCATCGAGCTCCTACCATTTGATATAACTTACAAACCCCGGCGAGCTATAAAGTCGCAAGTTTTGGCTGACTTCGTCGCTGAATGGACTAAAGCCGAACTCCCTAAAGAGTACGGCGCATACTCCAATTGGATTATGCACTTCGACGGCTCCAAAATGTTGGCCGGATTGGGGGCTGGCGTCGTATTGACGTCCCCAACCGGGGACACAGTCCAATACGTACTTCAGATAATGTACACGGACTCCAACAACGCAGCCGAATACGAGGCCCTCTTACATGGCCTCCGGATGCCAATCTCCATGGGCATTTAACGCCTAGAGGTGCGCGGGGACTCAAACCTCGCAATATCCCAAGTAAATGGAGACTTTGACGCCAAGGATCCGAAAATGGCAGCCTATCATAACGCTGTCCTTAAAATGTCAGCTCGGTTCGACGGACTCGAATTCCACCACATAGCCAGGGATAATAACCAAGCGGCCGACGTATTGGCACGCATCGGCGCAAAACGTGACGCTGTCCCTCAAAACATCTTCCTGGAACGGCTGTTCAAGCCATCCGTACTATGGGAAGAAGAGTCCGGAAATAACAAACCAGAAGCAGCCACACCAACCGACACAGAGCAATTTGAAATAAGCGGCAATTCAGCCAATGAAATAACACCTTCAGCCCACGACATAATGGCCGTAATCGCCCCGTGGACAGAGCCATTCCTAGCATACTTGCCTAGGCAGGAACTTCCCGAAGACCAAAATGAGGCTCGCTGCATAGTTCGGCGATCTAAAGCCTACAAGGTCCATGAGGGAGAACTTTATAAGAAAAGCACAACCGGAGTCCTTCAAAGGTGTATCTCCGAAGAGGAAGGGCGAGATCTCCTAGCTGAAATTCACGCCGGACCAGGCGGACACCACGCCGCAGCCCGGGCCCTTGTAGGAAAGGCATTCCGTACAGGATTTTATTGGCCGACCACCCGGGCAGATGCTCAGGACTTAGTCCAAAGATGCGTCGGTTGTCAGCTCTTTGCTAATCAGAGCCATATGCCACCCACCGCCCTCAAAACTATACCCATTACCTGGCCATTCGCGGTCTGGGGGCTTGACATGGTTGGACCACTGAAAGGGGGAACCCACAAGCAAAGATACCTATTGGTCATGGTGGATAAATTCACCAAATGGATAGAGGCCAAGCCAGTTAAAACGGCAGAATCCGGACCAGTGATAGACTTCATATCTGGGGTAGTGCACCGCTATGGTGTCCCCCACAGCATCATCACCGATAACGGCACGAACTTCACGGCCGACGAGGTTAAATCATGGTGCAAAAACATGGGCATCAAGCTCGACTACGCTTCAGTCTATCATCCTCAAACCAACGGTCAAGTGGAATGAGCAAATGGTCTAATAATGAGTGGCATCAAACCCAGACTAGTGCGGTCCCTTACGAAATCTGACACGCACTGGGTAGAGGAGCTCGACTCCGTACTCTGGGGGCTGCGGACAACGCCAAACCGTACTACCGGATTCACACCATTTTTTATGGTATACGGCGCAGAAGCAGTTTTGCCCTGCGACATCATTCATGACTCACCTCGAGTGCGCATGTACGAAGAAAGAGAAGCCGAGTTGGATCGACAGGACAGCTTGGACGCATTGGAGGAAGAACGTGACGTCGCCAAGGCTCATTCGGCATTTTATCAGCGGCAGGCTCGAAGGTACCAAAGCAGAGAAGTACGGGCCAAGACTTACAACGTTGGCGAACTAGTTCTACGTCTGCCGAACAAGAAAAAGGACAAGCTCAAGCCCAAATGGGAAGGCCCCTTCATCACCGATCAAGTCCTGGCTGGCGGAGCGTACCGTCTACGAAATGCATCAGATAACCGACTCGAGCCAAACCCATGGAACGCAGCCCGCCTCCGAAGATTCTATGCCTAGCGCCGGACTAAGAGTTCGTCCCTTTCCCCCGTCCAAATTTTTTATATACTTCAGCTGTCTTCTGTTCATCTTTTTTCTCTCACCCCTATTCATCAAAGCCTTAAAAGGCTTACTTGCGCATCGTCCACACGTAATTGATGTGCTATCCGCACTCAATATACCTGGGGGCTTCTTTAATAGAAGCTTATTTATAAGGGCTTCGTGCCAAAACATGTGTCACACTTCCACATGTACCCTTTTATTCACCATTATATGCATCGATATGACTTAAGTTTTGGCCAAGCTGGGTTGCCTGGCTCCTGTGCTTACCCCTACGTTCCCGATTGTTCGGCTAGGAGGTAAAGGGAGCACCTCTGTGATTGTTACTGCCGGGTCAGCCGGATGTGTACCTCAGACTGGGTGAAGCCGAAAGCTAGCGTTCTTAAGGGAATATTCGGTTGGCGATTTGAAAGATGACTTTTTACCAATTTATTTATCTGCCCCCAGATGTTATCCTGCTCTTTTCGCAGTCCGGACATGCACTTTAGGGCATGCCTCCCCCAGAGGAAAGGAACCCTTAACGGAACTATTCTCCCTAGAAGATGTTTCTTACTAACCATGTAATATAACATAACTAGTTGGGCACTTGTCTGATAAAGCACTAATGACCCCTACGCCTGGTCTCCATGCATGCCTCGGTTGTTTCATAGCCGAGAAGGTATTCGGACACACTCCAGACTCTAGGGTCCCGAGGTTGAAGCAAAAAGGTCGGCAAAGACAAACGATCTACAATCTGGCTAGAAGGCATTTTACATGTCATTTTATAATACATTGTCAAATCGACTGACTGTATTCTTCCTCAATCCCGTCTAACCGGCTGTCTAATTTAGAGTCCTGTTGGGAAAATTTAGCGGTCAACTCTACTTGGCCGTATACTAAACTCACAGGGATCTCCTTCCCATCAGGCCCCACAGGTCCGACCTCGGCCATGTGGTTGGGATCCGCCTTCTTGTACCGCATCTTCACCATGGCCCAGGCCTCCCTGGCACCTTGGCGGCAGGCTGAAATCTTCCATAAATGGAAGCGCTGCCACACTCCCTGAAGCTTCTCCACAAGCTCCCCAAGGCCTTCGGGTATGGAGAAGGCTGGCCATAAAGCCTGGATGACGCCGCTCATTGCCTGCCGAACTCGTTCGATCAGTTGCAATAGCTCGGGAAGTTGATCACCCGTTGATACGGGCATCTCCTCCGCAGGGCGACCTGTGAGTATACCTAGAGACATATTTTGTCAATGGACTTCCTCGCCGAACTCTTCTTTTCAAAGGAATTCGCTTAAGCACTTACTATAGATGCCGCGACGAAGCCGCTGATTCTCCTTAACGGAGCCAGACAGCTCGGCCCGAACGCCTTTCAGCTCTTCTCCAAGCTGGGCATGGGCATCCTGGAGCTTGTTCCTTTCATGCTGCACCTTATGCAGCACCCTCTCGCCGGCCTTCAGCTGGCGTAGAAGTTCTTGCCTGTCCGGATCTTGTCCGGCAGCACCTGCAACGTCATTTTCAGACTTGCGCACAGGCCAAACACTACTTATCTTTCTAAAATAATATGTTACCAGGAGAGGTCCCTGTGTTTCCTCCTGTGGCAGTGAGTGCGGCCTCAAGTTGGGCCTTACACTCTTGCAGCTCCTGAGACAGCTGGGTATTCTTCTTTGTAAGATCCTACAGTTAACGTGATCCTTAAATCAGTTAATACAACTACTTTATGTCTCGGGGGCTACTGGCATATACAACTATTAAAATCTCTTACCCGTATGTCTTTTACATACTGCTCCGTGGCTCTGGTCAAACCATCTTGAGCGGCACGGAGGTGCGCGTCCCCCGCGTTAAAGGCATTCAACGCCTCAGGGGAGAAGCACGCGTCACGAAAAACTGTCCGGCGGCGCCTGTGGTTCATGGCGCTCTCCACCTCAGATTTGGTGGCGGACAGTCTGTCAGCATCCTTCGATGGAGGAGTATCCGGCTCGCGCCTTGCGCTCGCCTCCTCCTCCGGACCAGGTGCTGGAGCTTGGCTGGTAGAGGCCGGATTGGCAACCTCTACGCCCGCAGTCCGGCGGGCGCTTTTTCTCCTCCAAAACTCATAAGCACTCAAACACTTCCTAGGGACGTTGTTCTAAATAACGAACCATGAGCTATACCTTTGCGGCGACATTTCGATTCGCACCGCACTCCTCTTCCGCCTGCTGGGCCGAACTGACCCTTGTTGGTCAGCCGTCATGGGTTCGGCTTCCCGCCTTGAGGCACAGCCTGCACGACACCGTTGTATATGGTGGTCAGAAACGCGCGAGGATGGAGTAATGGTGTTAAGAATCCGGTCATAAGTACCTGGGAAGCCGGTGACAAGCCGGGGTAGTCGGCCGTAATGGCGACTAAAGCATTATCGATGCTGAGCTGATTGAACACCCCGTCAATTAGCTCCACCTTTATATCTGGATCCTCTTCGGAGGTCGGATCAAGGGATCTTCCCGGATCCTCGGGTTGTGGAGCCGGACTGTGAATGTCCTCCACATCCCGGCGCAGTTCCTGCGTCAAAATCACAGAGTAAGGTACTCGGCTTTAGAAGCACGGGTCGGATGAATAAATGTCCGCTTACCCAGCTCCGAGGGTTACTCATGGAAAACCCGTTCAATGGGTTCGTACGGAGGAAGTCTTCTTTCTCCCCCTTGTACAGGCCGGACAGGATCTTCACCAGATCCTCGGCCGATCCTGGCCACTTGCGGCCGTGGCGGGTGGCGTCGTCCTCCCCGTTGAAATCCCACATTGGGTGGCCCCTGTATTGCAGCGGCTGCACCCCCCGCATAATGCACGTGGCCATGACTCCGATCATGGTCAATCCGGAATGGGCCAGCAACCTTATCTGGCCCATCAAATAATGGACGCTCTTGTCTTCCTCCAACTGAGGGCTCCGTGGGTGCCAACTTAGGCGTTTCTTCAGAGGAGCGTCGCAAAACTCAGGGAGGCCGATCCGAACTGGGTCCGGCAATGGAGCATCTTCTATATAAAACCATTCTGAAGGCCAGTCTTCGGACGCCGTCCTAGGGGTGCCAGATAGGTATCCGGTCCCGGCGATGCGCCATATTTCGGCACCGCCCACTTGATATATTGACCCCTCGTAAGAGCGGGGTACGAGGCAGAATAGCCTCTTCCACAGCGCAAAAATGGGGTCGACGCCCAGGAATAGCTCGCAAAGGGCTACGAAACCTGCGATATGCAGAATGGAGGCGGGCGTTAGGTGATGGAGCTGAAGTCCGTAGAACTCCAGGAGCCCGCGGAGGAACGGATGTACAGGAAATCCAAGCCCCCTTATTAGATAAGGGATGAAGCATACCCGCTCCCCTTTGGAGGGACTAGGGATGACCTCCGCTTGCTTCCCACCTCTGTAGGTGGCCAGCCCGGCTCGAACCGGAACCATAAAGGCCGGAGGAAGATATCCCTCCGCTTGGAGCGTCACCAGCTCGCTGTGCGGAACAGAGCATCTCCTCCAATCTCCTGGCGAAGGACTGGGAACGCGAGAAGAGGAGCCGCGTCGACTGTCCATGATGGAATGGATTTTTGGTCAAGCAGCGCTCCGATGAGTACTTGCGGGAGGAAGATGGTGTGATTTGGATCTGGATTCCTGCCTCTCTTATAGGCAGGTTATTTGCGCCGCTAGGGGGTAAAACATAAAAGATACCCTGGCTTTTCGCATTCGTGCGACGCGTGGAAGAAAGCCATTATTGGGCGTGGAAGCCAAGAAGCGCAACATTGATGAGGAAGCCGGACACTTTTCGGCAGGTACATCGAACTTGAAGGAGAACCCGCCTTGCAACGTCGAAGACTACACACATGCTGGACTTATCGTCATTGAAGCCTGGTTCGGGGGCTACTGAGGGAGTCCTGGACTAGGGGGTGTCCGTATAGCCGGATCACCATCATCGGCCAAACTATCATCGGCCGGACTATCATCATCGGCCGGACTCCCAGACTATGAAGATACAAGATTGAAGACTTTGTCCCATGTCCGGAGGGGACTTTCCTTGGCGTGGAAGGCAAGCTTGGCAATACGGATATGTAGATCTCCTACCATTGTAACCGACTCTATGTAACCCTAGCCCTCTCCGGTGTCTATATAAACCGGATGGCTTTAGTCCGTAGGACACAACAACAACCATTACAATCATACCATAGGCTAGCTTCTAGGGTTTAGCCTCCTTGATCTCGTGGTAGATCCACTCTTGTAACATCCACAATATCAATATAATTCAAGCATGACGTAGGGTTTTACCTCCATCAAGAGGGCCTGAACCTGGGTAAAACATCGTGTCCCTTGTCTCCTGTTACCATCCGCCTAGACGCACAGTTCGGGACCCCCTACCCGAGATCCGCCGGTTTTGACACCGACATATACCCTATGGTTTCCTTAGGGTATCCTATGAATACACATTTTTCTGACTTGGGTTTGAGCTTCTCAGGTTGAAGTTTCTTGACATAAGCATCGCATCCCCAAACTTTTAGAAACGACAGCTTAGGTTTCTTCCCAAACCATAATTCATACGGTGTCGTCTCAACGGATTTAGACGGTGCCCTATTTAAAGTGAATGTAGCTGTCTCTAGAGCGTATCCCCAAAATGATAGCGGTAAATCAGTAAGTGACATCATAGATCACACCATATCCAATAGAGTGCGATTACGACATTCGGACACACCATTTCGCTGAGGTGTTCCAGGCGGCATGAGTTGTGAAACGATTCCACATTTTCTTAAGTGCGTACCAAATTCGTGACTTAAATATTCTCCCCCACGATCTGATCGTAGGAACTTTATCTTTCGGTCACGTTGATTCTCTACCTCATTCTGAAATTCCTTGAACTTTTCAAAGGTCTCAGACTTGTGTTTCATCAAGTAGACATACCCATATCTACTCAAGTCATCAGTGAGAGTGAGAACATAACGATATCCTCCGCGAGCCTCAACGCTCATTGGACCGCACACATCAGTATGTATGATTTCCAATAAGTTGGTTGCTCGCTCCATTGTTCCGGAGAACCTAGTCTTGGTCATCTTGCCCATGAGGCATGGCTCGCATGTGTCAAACGATTCATAATCTAGAGACTCTAAAAGTCCATCAGCATGGAGCTTCTTCATGCGCTTGACACCAATCTGACCAACGCGGCAGTGCCACAAGTATGTGGGACTATCGTTATCAAGTTTACATCTTTTGGTATTCACACTATGAATATGTGTGACATTACGCTCGAGATTCATTAAGAATAAACCATTCACCAGCGGGGCATGACCATAAAACATATCACTCATATAAATAGAACAACCATTATTCTCGGATTTAAATGAGTAGCCATCTCGAATTAAACGAGATCCTGATACAATGTTCATGCTCAAAGCTGGTACTAAATAACAATTATTGAGGTTCAAAACTAATCCCGTAGGGAAATGTAGAGGTAGCGTGCCGACGGCGATCACATCGACCTTGGAACCTTTCCAATGCGCATTGTCACCTCGTCCTTCGCTAGTCTCCGCTTATTCCGCAGCTCCTGCTTTGAGTTACAAATATGAGCAACCGCACCGGTATCAAATACCCAGGAGCTACTACGAGCACTGGTAAGGTACACATCAATTACATGTATATCACATATACCTTTGGTTTTGCCGGCCTTCTTGTCCGCTAAGTACTTGGGGCAGTTCCGCTTCTAGTGACCACTTCCCTTGCAATAAAAGCACTCAGTCTCAGGCTTGGGTCCATTGCTTGACTTCTTCCTGGCAACTGGCTTACCAGGCACGGCAACTTCCTTGCCGTCCTACTTGAAGTTCTTCTTACCCTTGCCCTTCTTGAACTTAGTGGTTTTATTCACCATCAACACTTGATGTTCCTTTTTGATCTCTACCTCTACTGATTTCAGCATTGAATATACCTCGGGAATTGTCTTTTCCATCCCCTGCATATTGAAGTTCATCACAAAGCTCTTGTAGCTTGGTGGGAGCAACTGGAGAATTCTTTCAATGACCACGTCATCTGGGAGATTAACTCCCAGGTGAGTCAAGCGGTTGTGCAACCCAGACATCTTGAGTATGTGCTCACTAACAGAACTGTTTTCCTTCATCTTACAACTAAAGAACTTGTCAGAGACTTCATATCTCTTGACCCGGGCATGAGCTTGGAAAACCATTTTCAGCTCCTCGAACATCTCATATGCTCCGCGTTGCTCAAAACGCTTTTGGATCCCATGTTCTAAGCTGTAAATCATGCCGCACTGAACGAGGGAGTGTCAGGACCCCGACTCAATGCCACATAGATCTAGCATGTAACACCTCATATCACTTTGCGGCCTCACGCACGGTATTCCCACGGGTGTCGCCTTACCTTTACCCGGGACCGTTTGCGCCTTTTGGCACACGTATATGACAGTGTCGCTAGCATCCATATGATAAGGAGCCCGGGCTGACATGGCTAGTCGTAAACCCAAAGTGGCACAAACTTACAGGGACAGGCATCCATGACCCAGCATCGAACGTGTCGGTCACCAGCGAGTGAATCCAGGCTGTAGCACTGGGCTAGCAGGACTCCGGTGAACCGGGCTGTAGCGGGCTAACAGGACTCCGGTATTCATCGCGTGACATTTCCCCGAAGGGATAGACACAGGAACGAAGAAGGACACATGCCGGCCAGCCTAAGTGTTCCGGAGCAGTAGCAAGCTACCATGGCTCGGTGGAAACACTAGGAGACATTTCCCGATAAGAGAGGCTACTAAAGATAAACAACTAGATGGTCAGATCCCACACATACCAAGCATTTCAATAGCATACACACAATATGCTCGATATGTGCAAATACAACATGGCATCACAACATGACTCTACGACTCAAGTAATTTATTCAATAGGCTCCGAGGAGCGAGATATTACAATCATGGGTCTCATGACCCAACAATCAGAGCATACAAGTCAAAGCACAAGCGGAAGCTATCATGTCTGAGTACAGACATCTATAAATGAAAAAAGCTGAGAAGCCTGACTATCTATCAGATCCTGCCGAGGGCACAAGATCGTAGCTGAGGTATCAAGCTAAACGTCGAAGTCCAAGCGGAACTACTAGTGAGACTGAAGTCTCTCTGCAAAAACATAAAATAGGCAAACGTGAGTACAAATGTACCCAGCAAGACTTACATCAGATCTATCTACACATGCATCATTATCAACAAAGGGGATGGTGGAGTTTGACTGCAGCAAGCCAGCTTTGACTCGGTGGCTATCCTGAACTACGACTGCAAGTAACTCTTTTGAGGTGGCGCACACGTGTCCACATATTCACCATATCAATACACCACTATGGAACCGCTCCCGTCTCCCTACGAGAACGCCATCCATAGCACTCACGCTTATCTTGCGTATTTTAGAGTATCCACTTTCACTTGTCTATGAACTGATATAAGCAACCCAGAAGTCCTTTACCGCGGACACGGCTATTCGAATAGATGACGTTAACCCTGCAGGGGTGTACTTCTTCACACACGCTCTCACCACTTACCGCCGTTTACACGACATGTACTCGACAACCTTCAAGTGGAAGCCCAACGTGGGTGTCGGCCACGGCCTGCCTAAACATTCAAGTCTCTAGTCCAGGTTTATCGCCTATTCGGGTTCCATCCATGAGGAGATCCGGCCGGAGTTTCGCTCACAGCCCCAAACGATGTGAACAGGGTTCCGTGACACCAAACGGGCGCCCGGTTTACCCGGCCACGTGCCTACCGCATCACAGCCCACCCCTACGGTCAGCGCTGCGCACGGCCTCCAGCATACTACAAACACCAGAAACTACTTGCAACTCCTGGACAGAGGACAAGGGTGATTAAAAAGCCGAGAGGGTCCATTGGTTTCGGGCCCCATGCGTGGTAGTAGCTGAATCATGGATCACAAACACAGAACTCAGTTCCTGAGGACGGCTGCAATGAGACAACCCACCATGTACTCCTACATGGCCTCTCACCGCTACCTTTACCAAATTGTGTTCACACACTTAGCTCACACACAGTAGGACATGTTCACACGCCTCTGATTCATCCCCGATGAATCAGACCTGACTCAACTCTAAGCAGTAGCAGGCATGACAAACAAACATGAATGAGTAGGCACAACAGGGCTCAAACAACTCCTACTCATGCTAGTGGGTTTCATCTATTTACTGTGGCAATGACAGGTCATGCAGAGGATAAAGGGGTTCAGCTACCGCAGCAAGTAACAGATGAATCGTTGTTGTCCTAATGCAGTAATAGAGAGCAGGAGCGAGAGAGTAGGATTGTATCGGAATGAACAAGGGGGTTTTGCTTGCCTGGCACTTCTGAAGATAACATTGAGTCTTCATCAGTGTCAACGATCACATCATCGGTACAACGTCTACCGAGGGGGAACAGCACCGGCAAACACAGAAGAAACACGATCAATGCAATGCACAGTATGATGCATGCTATGACATGGCAATATGAATGTGTTTTGAGCTAATGCAACTAGCAGCAAGTTAAATGGAGTTGGTTTGAATATAAAATTCAAATTCAAACTCCATATGTGATTAAATAATTGCCCTTTAATTGATTTGTGCTAAACAGCAGCTATAAGTTGTTCTAACATGCATGAAAATGGTACAGATGGATTCCTTGAATTTTTCTGATAATTTTTCATATATAAATTATTTAATGTGGAGTTACGGTTAATTTTCTATGATTTATTGAAGTTTTAGGCATTTTCTGGAATTTCCTGAATTATAATAAATCCAGAAAATCAATTACTGCGTCAGCCTGACGTCAGTGTGACGTCAGTGGTCAACGGGACATGGTCCGGGTCAAACCTGACAGTGGGTCCCGCGTGTCAGTGTGATTAGCTTAACTAAAATTAATTTAAACTAATCCTAATAGTTAACAGGGCTGGGCCCCACCTGTCATTGACTCAGGAGAGTCAACCGGGGCCCACCCGTGGTCAAAGTCAAAGTCGGCTGCCGGCGTTTAGCCGCCGGCGAGCCCGACGCGGCGGCGAGAGTGGTTTTGGCCACTCCGGCGACCAAATGGGCCGTGGAGGGCATCTAGGAGGAGCTGGGGACGAGCCGAAGCTCTTGGTGGAGTCAGTTGCGCTCGGGGCGGCCGGAATCGGTGCCGGCGGCGACCTAGGCGGCCGCCGGAGCTCGGGCGAGCTCGGGCTCGACGCTGCGGTGCACTAGAGGGGAAACGGAAGGGCGCTGCAGGCTCCTGGGAGGGCGGCGAACTTGGTAGCATGCTCGGGCGCCAGCTGGGGTGGCCCTGGCCACGGCGGCGCCATGGCCGGCGGCGGGGAGTTTCCGGTGACGTGGAAACGGCGGCTACGGAGGCCGAACAAACACGGGGCTAGGGGGAGAGGAAGAGGAGTTCACCGTGGAGAGGGAGAGGTGGTCAGCGGGCTCGGGGGCGTCCTGTCGGCGGCGAATTCGGCGACAGCGATCGGCGGGTCCGAGGAGGGAAGAACGTCGGGGCGGCGCTTCGGGGCTTCTCCGGTCGCGTGTGACGGCGGGGAGGG
>NC_041381.1:78901583-78908697 GCF_002162155.2 Triticum dicoccoides
CTCGAGGGGACGAGGGGGAGGCGATGGCCGGGGTGGTGTTCGTCGGCGGCGGCGATAGTGCTCGGGTTCGGGAGAGAGAGGGAGAGAGACGAGCTCGGGGAGAGAGTGAGATCCAGGGAGAGGAGGGGAAAGCGAGAGGGAGCGTGGGGCGGCGTCGTGGGGTCGCTAGGAGGGCCGCGAAGCAGGAGGTGGCGTCGGGGCTCTCGGGCGCGCGCCACGCCTCGCCTCTGCCTACTGGCAGAGGAAGACGACGAGCGGCGAGGGGGTTTGCGGTGGTGGGCTGGGCCACCAGCTGGGCCAGCGATGGGGGGGGGGGCAAAGCTGGGCCGGTTCGTGGCGCCAGGTAAGCTGGGCTTCTCTCTCTCTCTCTCTCTCTTTTTTACTGTTTTCTATTTTTGTTCTGTTTTATTTAATTGGCACTGAATTTTAATTCAAACAGAATTTGAAAACAGTGCCTAAACTTCCCTGGATATTTTTAAGTCACCTAATGGACTTCTCCACACATAATAAAAATATCTCAGGTCATTTGGAAATATATTCATTATATATTATGAATATAACTCCAAATTCAAATAAAATATTGATTTAAAATCAGAGCCCAATAATTCCTTAGAAATGTCCCAAAATTTTGGTTTGATTTATAACTCTTGCCAAAATTGTCAGAGCTATTTCTAGGGCATTTTGGATTTACTGATTGCAATTTTAGGGTTTCTTGCCCCTCTTTTATTTAAGTTTTGAGGCTTCTGAATTCCTCAGTTCAAATTTTCAGAATTTAAACATGATGCACACATGAGCTAGCCTAGAGCACTACCAGCAACTAGGGATGTGACAACTTACCCCCACTAAACAAGAATCTCGTCTCGAGATTCAAGCGTAGGGTAAGGTGGAGGGGGAACGCGACCTAACACAAACTTCACGATCCAGGGTGCACTTCAAATGAACGTTGATTTGAACACCATCTTTGTCTTGTCGTCTTGCTCTGAGAAATCCTGTCAACATGACATGGAGGGAAGAGGGAGACTCTAGAAGGGTCGATCTTCTCGAAGATCGAACAACTCACGGAATGAGACATAACAACATCTCTCGAGCTGAGAGACGAAGCACACCTCTAGAGGGATGGAGTGGAACAGATGACGAGGGTTCACTAGGTAGACAACAATTTCACGCTTAAGAGGGTGGTAAATGATTGTCAACGTAGCGAGGAGTTGAGTTTCCATGATACCACGACGAAACATCCTAGAGGAGGGTGATTCGTAGATTATTATCTTAAGTGGCAAAAAGAATTACTTTTGATTCAAAGATCATTGAAACTCTTCATACCAGCCTAAGGCAATTCACAACGATCGTTTGGTGGGGGGGTCGGTAGAATGGCAAACTCAAACTTGGATGATGTGGATTACCTTGTTGAAGACAACGTAATGGATGAATTTGCTTATCACCAGAAATGGAAGAGACCCATGGTAGAATGGCACATTGGCGGTGCAAGCTGGGAACAAAATGCAAATGATGGGAATGATTCTGGTAACTGGGGAAGAACCCAACAATAGAGAGTGAATTCGCTGTTTGAAAAGATCATAGCATTGCCGAGGGAGCTGAGAGGAATCCTATTTAGAGTCGATGATAACACGTAGCGCTTGTGCGTGCTCTCAAGAACTTGAGCATTTCCATATTCATCAAGGTTTTACCAACATCCGTGTCAAGGATCCTGGCAACACAACATACCACCATGATGAACAACGATGGACGATGCAGATGCATAGGAAGATAACATCAGCTCAGATTTCATCCTAGCGAGGCCAAGGACACAAAATCTGGATGATCGACCGAGAGACATTTAGCACTCCGCTTCTAATGTTCTCCTTGATGTGCTAGTGTAATCCAATCATTGAAATGGTCTGGTAACTAGACATCAAGTAAAAGGTCGGACTTCGGGAGCAATAGAATCCATAAGGAACAGTTACGGAGGTAAATCCTACGAAATCCTTATGGGGAGGTGGCCAACTTCCTCAACAAGATACTACAATAACAGGTCTTCCGGCTGGGTGTGTTGGCCATGACATCCACTTTACCGGTTTCCGAGGGACCGATATTATAGTTTTTGGGAAATGTTCCAAACCATCATATCTGCCTGAGATTCAGATCTGGTTGGTGTCAGGATATTCCAGACTCATCGAGTCTAGGAAGAAAAATGAAAGTTTGCAACACAAATCGATGAGATGACGTTGCGAGATTCTCAGGAAATGAACTACGATAGCAAGCTCCAAAACATGAGCTGGTTCTGCTACAAACATGTGAACACGTTGTTCTAGACAAGCATGCCCACATGGTAGTCTTACAATAAAACACTACCGAGTTCTGGTTGGGAGCCATCATCGTGGATATCGAAGTCTTTACGCAAGTCCATGGATTAGATCCCAAGCATAGACTTCTTTTCCTTGAACAAGTCAATCAGTGGCTTGGTGTGCTAGGATATACATATGGAATGAAGATGATCAGTCTAACAGACCACAGAATACTTCGCACATGCATGACTGACTTGGGATGATTCCAGAGGAGCAAAAACAAACTTTCTCGAATTCACGACGGCAACTTACATCAAAATGCACGGGAATCAAAGGAAGTCACTCCTTTCATCAACAAGTACTTCATGAGCTAGCATGAAGAAAATGCTTTGAAAAGTTCCCAACACTATCTTAATGTTCAACAACATCATGGAGGAGATAAGGATGTTGTCAATGGACTCAACAACAACTCATCGGAATTTCCATATCACTGGACTTCCACCATCGTGTGAACACGGTGATAGCATTGGTCAGACCCAAAAGATATAATGGTGTATGCTCGAGGGATCAACCACGAGAAAGACAACATTATGAGCATCGTTGGTTCTGACTTGATTTGACGATAGCCCACATTCAAATCAAAGGATTGATAAGACGATAGGTCCAGCAACTGATCACAGGGACCAATCGATGAAGATATCATCTTTCTTCAACACACACTACACAAGAATATCCCTTTGAAACGAACTAAGTCAGGCAAGCTTTTATCTTCCAACTCTCCAAGTTGTTGTTTAGCTTGACCAACTAGCTCAGGGGTATCCCACACAGATCCTTGGAGAAGGGGTGGTTTACAGGAATAAACCAACTTGATCACAAACTCAACATAGCGGTCAGGTGACAACCTGGTAATATTTCTGAGAAGATATACGGAAAATCACGAACCACCGATATGTTACTAAGCTCGAGAACAATCTCGCTTTTGAGGGCAAGACGATATGATCAAATGAGTGAGGACTTGACAAGATCCTAACTCATCAATCGAGGGGTGCACCGAGATAAGGACTAGGTAGCACGATCAGTCTTAGAGGGATGATTTAAAAACCAACATGCTAAGACTGAAGTTATTATCCTTTAACTACCAAGCAACGAGGTTGCTGGGAGTATTGATTTCACACGCCATGATTCATTTGTCGGCATTCCGGTTACAATAACACAGGAACCGAGGAATGAACAATGATGGCAAAAGTATCACTGTACCAAGAGGTCATAGGATGGTGTGCAATTCCTATAACAATCCCGATATAAAAGATGGTAATACTCCAAGGTAGAACAGAGCAAAAGATGGATTGGCATTTTGATCTGCGGAGTACAATTGTTTTGACCCAATCCTAGATATGGAAGAGGTACTGGAGTTTGTTTCTCCTAGTCATTCCGCGATAGAATGGCTTGACGGACCACAAGAGTAATAGGTATCGATAAACGAACGCACGCATACTCTTGACTATCAATTGATAGACGAGGGCCAGAAAACAACTAAAGAGGGACAACTCAAAAGAACATATGATTTTCCAAGTTGTGGATGCATGGACTAGCATGTCGAACGAATTCAATATATTTCTTCCGGATAACCGATGCAGAAAGGTAGAACTGGCAGAGTCACAATGTAGAATCGAGAACCCATCGAGAGCACTCTGATTGTGATCTTTCGATCAGCGAGGAACATCTGCCATAAGCGGTTCATAGTATTTGGAAGAAAGGAATACCACGAACATCGAGGACTAACGCAAAGGTTACTAATAACCTAAAGGAGCGAGCAAAACTATCAACATGAAGCAAGTAGGGTGAATCTCGGGTTCAAAACCCAGGGATAGAATACCTACTACTAAATGGCATCACGGGATGCTTTCGATAATGACGGCCAGAGTCATCACACTGGAACATAAATCATGGCTAGACTACTAGATGATCCCCTAAGACACCTCGGGTCACAATTATAACTCCAACATAATGTCAAGGCAATAGAATACCTCAACTCAACAATTAGTGTGATTGAGCTGGCATAAAGGAACATCGAAACCAGAGGGAAAGGATTTTGCAAATGCATCAGACTATTTAGAAACCTGGGATGTCTCGGACAGCATAACGGCTGTAAATGCTCAGAAAAGATTTGAGACATTCACAAAAATGGTGGCATAACCACTCAGAAGCACAATATCAAGGTTTCGAGATCAACAATTAACATACAGAAGTAGTAAGAACTGAACTGAGACTTAAATCCAACAATCTATAAGTCTACAGATTAGTAACACGTGATCCTGATAGAAAGAAAAGATAGCCTAGTTCTTAATCCCCGTAGAAGAGAAGATGATGACTCAGATCAGAAGGCCATGAGGTATAAGGAGTAAAAAGAGCCTTACGTTCCATCCCACAATCAATTCCCCTACATATAACTAAAGAATTTCTAGACTCAACTTCGACCAGTTTGGCTTGGTAATCCTACAGGCAGTCAAGCTCTGATACCAACGCTGTCAGGACCCCGACTCAATGCCACATAGATCTAGCATGTAACACCTCATATCACTTTGCGGCCTCACGCACGGTATTCCCACGGGTGTCGCCTTACCTTTACCCGGGACCGTTTGCGCCTTTTGGCACACGTATATGACAGTGTCGCTAGCATCCATATGATAAGGAGCCCGGGCTGACATGGCTAGTCGTAAACCCAAAGTGGCACAAACTTACAGGGACAGGCATCCATGACCCAGCATCGAACGTGTCGGTCATCAGCGAGTGAATCCAGGCTGTAGCACTGGGCTAGCAGGACTCCGGTGAACCGGGCTGTAGCGGGCTAACAGGACTCCGGTATTCATCGCGTGACATTTCCCCGAAGGGACAGACACAGGAACGAAGAAGGACACATGCTGGCCAGCCTAAGTGTTCCGGAGCAGTAGCAAGCTACCATGGCTCGTGGAAACACTAGGAGACATTTCCCGGTAAGAGAGGCTACTAAAGATAAACAACTAGATGGTCAGATCCCACACATACCAAGCATTTCAATAGCATACACACAATATGCTCGATATGTGCAAATACAACATGGCATCACAACATGACTCTACGACTCAAGTAATTTATTCAATAGGCTCCGAGGAGCGAGATATTACAATCATGGGTCTCATGACCCAACAATCAGAGCATACAAGTCAAAGCACAAGCGGAAGCTATCATGTCTGAGTACAGACATCTATAAATGAAAAAAGCTGAGAAGCCTGACTATCTATCAGATCCTGCCGAGGGCACAAGATCGTAGCTGAGGTATCAAGCTAAACGTCGAAGTCCAAGCGGAACTACTAGTGAGACTGAAGTCTCTCTGCAAAAACATAAAATAGGCAAACGTGAGTACAAATGTACCCAGCAAGACTTACATCAGATCTATCTACACAGGCATCATTATCAACAAAGGGGATGGTGGAGTTTGACTGCAGCAAGCCAGCTTTGACTCGGTGGCTATCCTGAACTACGACTGCAAGTAACTCTTTTGAGGTGGCGCACACGAGTCCACATATTCACCATATCAATACACCACTATGGAACCGCTCCCGTCTCCCTACGAGAACGCCATCCATAGCACTCACGCTTATCTTGCGTATTTTAGAGTATCCACTTTCACTTGTCTATGAACTGATATAAGCAACCCAGAAGTCCTTTACCGCGGACACGGCTATTCGAATAGATGACGTCAACCCTGCAGGGGTGTACTTCTTCACACACACTCTCACCACTTACCGCCGTTTACAGGACATGTACTCGGCAACCTTCAAGCGGAAGCCCAACGTGGGTGTCGGCCACGGCCTGCCTAAACACTCAAGTCTCTAGTCCAGGTTTATCGCCTATTCGGGTTCCATCCATGAGGAGATCCGGCCGGAGTTTCGCTCACAGCCCCAAACGATGTGAACAGGGTTCCGTGACACCAAACGGGCGCCCGGTTTACCCGGCCACGTGCCTACCACATCACAGCCCACCCCTACGGTCAGCGCTGCGCACGGCCTCCAGCATACTACAAACACCAGAAACTACTTGCAACTCCTGGACAGAGGACAAGGGTGATTAAAAAGCCGAGAGGGTCCATTGGTTTCGGGCCCAATGCGTGGTAGTAGCTGAATCATGGATCAGAAACACAGAACTCAGTTCCTGAGGACGGCTGCAATGAGACAACCCACCATGTACTCCTACATGGCCTCTCACCGCTACCTTTACCAAATCGTGTTCACACACTTAGCTCACACACAGTAGGACATGTTCACACGCCTCTGATTCATCCCCGATGAATCAGACCTGACTCAACTCTAAGCAGTAGCAGGCATGACAAACAAACATGAATGAGTAGGCACAACAGGGCTCAAACAACTCCTACTCATGCTAGTGGGTTTCATCTATTTACTGTGGCAATGACAGGTCATGCAGAGGATAAAGGGGTTCAGCTACCGCAGCAAGTAACAGATGAATCGTTGTTGTCCTAATGCAGTAATAGAGAGCAGGAGCGAGAGAGTAGGATTGTATCGGAATGAACAAGGGGGTTTTGCTTGCCTGGCACTTCTGAAGATAACATTGAGTCTTCATCAGTGTCAACGATCACATCATCGGTACAACGTCTACCGAGGGGGAACAGCACCGGCAAACACAGAAGAAACACGATCAATGCAATGCACAGTATGATGCATGCTATGACATGGCAATATGAATGTGTTTTGAGCTAATGCAACTAGCAGCAAGTTAAATGGAGTTGGTTTGAATATAAAATTCAAATTCAAACTCCATATGTGATTAAATAA
>NC_041381.1:78909533-78932685 GCF_002162155.2 Triticum dicoccoides
GAGAGGGAGAGAGACGAGCTCGGGGAGAGAGTGAGATCCAGGGAGAGGAGGGGAAAGCGAGAGGGAGCGTGGGGCGGCGTCGTGGGGTCGCTAGGAGGGCCGCGAAGCAGGAGGTGGCGTCGGGACTCTCGGGCGCGCGCCACGCCTCGCCTCTGCCTACTGGCAGAGGAAGACGACGAGCGGCGAGGGGGTTTGCGGTGGTGGGCTGGGCCACCAGCTGGGCCAGCGATGGGGGCGGGGGGCAAAGCTGGGCCGGTTCGTGGCGCCAGGTAAGCTGGGCTTCTCTCTCTCTCTCTCTCTTTTTTTTACTGTTTTCTATTTTTGTTCTGTTTTATTTAATTGGCACTGAATTTTAATTCAAACAGAATTTGAAAACAGTGCCTAAACTTCCCTGGATATTTTTAAGTCACCTAATGGACTTCTCCACACATAATAAAAATATCTCAGGTCATTTGAAAATATATTCATTATATATTATGAATATAACTCCAAATTCAAATAAAATATTGATTTAAAATCAGAGCCCAATAATTCCTTAGAAATGTCCCAAAATTTTGGTTTGATTTATAACTCTTGCCAAAATTGTCAGAGCTATTTCTAGGGCATTTTGGATTTACTGATTGCAATTTTAGGGTTTCTTGCCCCTCTTTTATTTAAGTTTTGAGGCTTCTGAGTTCCTCAGTTCAAATTTTCAGAATTTAAACATGATGCACACATGAGCTAGCCTAGAGCACTACCAGCAACTAGGGATGTGACAGGGAGTAATCATCAGCACGAGACTGCCAATCGTTCATAACGTCTTGGTTCTCTGGGATTGGTGCTTCACCTAGCGGTGCTTCTAGGACATAATCTTTCTTTGCAGCTATGAGGATGATCCTCAGGTTCCGGACCCAGTCTGTATAGTTGCTGCCATCGTCTTTCAGCTTGGTTTTCTGTAGGAACGCGTAGAAGTTCAGGTGGACATGAGCATTGGCCATTTGATCTACAAGACATATTGTAAAGATTTTAGACTAAGTTCATGATAATTAAGTTCATCTTAATCAACTTGTTTAATGAACTGCCACTTAGACAGACATCCCTCTAGTCATCTAAGTGAAACATGATCCGAGTCAACTAGGCCGTGTCCGATCATCACGTGAGACGGACTAGTTAACATCGGTGAACATCTTCATGTTGATCGTTTCTTCTATATGATTCATGCTCGACCTTTCGGTCTACCGTGTTCCGAGTCCATGTCTGTACATGCTAGGCTCATCAAGTTAACCTAAGTGTATTGCGTGTGTAAATCTGGCTTACACCCATTGTATTCGAACGTTAGGATCTATCACACCCGATCATCACGGGTGCTTCGAAACAACGAACCTTCGCAACGGTGCACAGTTAGGGGGAACACTTTTCTTGAAATTATTATGAGGGATCATCTTACTTACTACCGTCGTTCTAAGTAAACAAGATGAAAAACATGATAAACATCACATGCAATCATAATAGTGACATGATATGGCCAATATCATATAGCTCCTTTGATCTCCATCTTCGGGGCTCCATGATCATCTTCGTCACCAGCATGACACCATGATCTCCATCATCATGATCTCCATCATCGTGTCTTCATGAAGTTGTCACATCAACGACTACATCTACTTCTATGGCTAACGCGTTTAGCAATAAAGTAAAGTAATTTACATGGCGTTCTTCAATGACACGCAGGTCATATAGAAATAAAGACAACTTCTATGGCTCCTGCCGGTTGTCATACTCAACGACATGCAAGTCGAGATTCCTATTACAAGAACATGATCTCATACATCACATATATATCATTCATCATTCATCACAACTTTGGCCATATCACATCACAAGACACTTGCTGCAAAAACAAGTTAGACGTCCTCTAATTATTGTTCCAAGTTTTTACGTGGCTTCTATAGGTGATCTAGCAAGAATGTTTTCTTACCTACGTTAAAGCCACAATGTGATTTGCCAACTTCTATTTACCCTTCGTAAGGACCCTTTTCATCGAATCCGCTCCAACTAAAGTGGGAGAGACAGACACCCGCTAGCCACCTTATGCAACTAGTGCATGTCACTCGGTGGAACCTGTCTCACGTAAGCGTACGTGTAAGGTCGGTCCGGGCCACTTCATCCCACAATACTTCTGAAGCAAAATAAGACTAGCAGTGGAAAGAAAGTTGACAACATCTACGCCCACAACAAATTGTGTTCTACTCGTGCAAAGAGAACTACGCATAGACCTAGCTCGGATGCCACTGTTGGGGAACGTTGCATAAAATAAAAAAGTTTCTACGTTCACCAAGATCAATCTATGAGTTCATCCAGCAACGAGAGAGGGGAGTGCATCTAAATACCCTTGTAGATCGCGAGCGGAAGCTTTCAAGAGAACGGGGTTGAGGGAGTCGTTCATGTCGTGATCCAAATCACCGGAGATCCTAGCGCCGAACGGGCGGCACCTCCATGTTCAACACACGTACGGTCAGCGTGACGTCTCCTCCTTCTTGATCCAGCAAGGGGGAAGGAGAGGTTGATGAAGATCCAGCAGCACGACGGCGTGGTGGTGGATGCAGCAGGGTTCCGGCAGGGCTTTGCCAAGCGTCCGCAGGAAGGGAGAGGTGTAGCAAGGGGGAAGGGAGGTGCCAAGATGCAGGGTGCGGCTGCCCTTCATCCCCTCCACTATATATAGGGGCTAGGAGGGTTGCATGCCCCCTTGGAGATCCCATCTAGAGGGGGGGCGGCCCCTGGGGCAACGGCCCCCTTAGGGTTTCCAACCAGGGGGGGGCGCATGCCCCCTAGGGGGGCAACGGCCCGCTAGGGTTTCCAACCCTAGGCGCCTTGGGCCCTTGGGTGGGGCACACCAGCCCACCAGGGGCTGGTTCCCACGCCACTTCAGCCCATGGGGCCCTCCGGGATAGGTGGCCCCACCCGGTGGACCCCCGGGACCCTTCCGTTGGTCCCGGTACAATACCGGTGACCCCCGAAACTTTCCCGGTGGCCGAAACTGGACTTCCTATATATAAATCTTTACCTCTGGACCATTCCGGAACTCCTCGTGACGTCCGGGATCTCATCCGGGACTCCGAACAACTTTCGGTTTGCTGCATACTAATATCTCTACAACCCTAGCGTCACCGAACCTTAAGTGTGTAGACCCTACGGGTTCGGGAGACATGCAGACATGACCGAGACGCCTCTCCGGTCAATAACCAACAGCGGGATCTGGATACCCATGGTGGCTCCCACATACTCCTTGATGATCTGATCGGATGACCCACGATGTCGAGGATTCAATCAACCATGTATTCAATTCCCTTTGTCAATCGGCACGTTACTTGCCCGAGACTCGATCGTCGGTATCCCAATACCTCGTTTAGTCTCGTTATCGGCAAGTCACTTTACTCGTACCGTAATGCATGATCCCGTGACCAGACCCTTGGTCACACTGAGCTCATTATGATGATGCATTACCGAGTGGGCCCAGAGATACCTCTCCGTCATACGGAGTGACAAATCCCAGTCTCGATTCGTGCCAACCCAACAGACACTTTCGGAGATACCCGTAGTGCACCTTTATAGCCACCCAGTTATGTTGTGACGTTTGGCACACCCAAAGCACTCCTACAGTATCCGGGAGTTGCACAATCTCATGGTCTAAGTAAATGGTACTCGACAATTGGAAAAGCTCTAGCTAAACAAACTACACGATCTTTGAGCTATGCTTTTAATTGGGTCTTGTCCATCACATCATTCTCCTAATGATGTGATCCCGTTGTCAATAACATCCAATGCCCATAGTCAGGAAATCATGACTATCTGTTGATCAACGAGCTAGTCAACTAGAGGCTCACTGGGGACTTGTTGTGGTCTATGTATTCACACGTGTATTATGATTTGCAGATAACACAGTTATAGCATGAATAATAGAAAATTATCATGAACACTAAAAATATATAATAATAACCATTTATTATTGCCTCTAGGGCATATTTCCAACATGTAGACCCCCCCAGCTCCTTCTTTACGGCACACATCGATCGATCTCTCTCTCTAGCCAGCTGTGCCTAGCACAAACACAAGCTTCCCCTCTTCTCTTGTCATCGTCCATGCCTCACTCCCACCACTCTTTTCATCGTTCTCGTACTCGCACACTCCTCCCCCCTCGATATAGTATGCCTCTCGTACCACCTCCTTCATGCATCCCTCTCTCTCTATCCTTCTCCTCGTTCCTCATTTGCTTCTAACACACACATGCATGTATACCGATTGATCTCCCAACATATACCTAGATCGAATTTAACTACCCCCCCATCGATCGACGTACCTCACAAGTTATGTCTCTCCTTTCTCTAACAAAGGGCGATTGATCTTCCTATGTAGTTACGTCTGCTTACCACGGCCACATCGTCCCCCCTCATCATTCGTGCATGCCTCCTGACCCGTCTCTCACACGCACGTGCACAGACAACAAGCAGCCATCTCCTCTCTTATTGATATTGCGGGTGTTCCCTCCGTTTGTCTAGCAAGCCTATCCCACCATTTGTTAGAAGCAACTCCACTACCACCCCCTCCAACACTCTAGCTCTGTCTCTCTCCCAACCTTATTCCTCTCCTGCACATATGCATGGATGCCGATCAATCTCCCTTAATACATGAGGCAGATCGATCTCCTTAATACATGAGGTAGGCCTCTCTCCTCCTCCACACATATACCAACCATTGTACCTCTATAATTAATTGGGCCTCCCTCTTCCCCCACCACACACCGATAGTCGAGCGCTGCAGGTAGGTACCATGCCACAGAGACAAACTGCACATGTCCCCTCTCACGTTCCAGTAGTCCAGCCACTCTATATCTTTGACGTGGGCACACACAAATTCGATGGCACTCTTTATCGATCGCGCTCGCACACACACACACATCATCCCTCTCTTCGATTCTATGGACACCTCAAGCCGATGATACCTCCACTCTCTTCTCGTGGATCGCCCCCTATATATATGTTATATCCAGGACTCTATTTCACACACATTGCATATGATACATTTTTTGATTGACCCCCCCAAAAAACTCTCAAGAACCCACACACCATATCTCTCTAGGTTTGTATCTCTCTCACACAACCCCACATAGGTGGTGTACGTATACAAGAAGAGAATAGGTGCACCGTGCATGTACTCACACTTTGTGCCCAGCCACACCCGCGCGGGTACACGGTGGAGCTCATTTCTTTACGAAATGGCAGCCCATGTGCTAATTTGAACGCATCTAGCGGTTGTTTACCTAGGGAGGTCGTGTACCACGCATGCATGAAACAAAGTTCGACTTGACGCGTTGCCGCGTTATTTTTTGAATAAAGTTATAGCGCTCAATGGCACGTACACCGAATATAAAACGATTTTTATGGAGAAAAAGGTAGTCCTCTCACTATATACAATGGAGCCTGCCTGCCTGGTTTGTCGCTCTTCAAAGTACCGCACACAAGGTTGCGGTGGCCTCTCTCTCTCTCTCACCGTTGGTCACTGATCTGGCCGCATCCCGTCCGCCGGGGGAAAGGGAGTGTGGTGGCCTCTCTCTCTCACGGTTGGTTACTGATCTGGCCGCATCCCGTCCGCCGGGGGAAAGGGACGAAGTGCATCGTTTCTCCGTTCGATGGCGTCGAGGCAGCATGTCCTGATCTGCGGTACACCCCGTTCTCTCTGACCAAGCTCCGGCGCGGGAGGGCCTACGCCACCTGCTCGTAGATTCCGCCCGCCGCCGCTCACCTAGTTACATCCCGATGACCTCCAGGTATCCCCTTTGGCCTTGCTCCACTGCCCATCTTCCCATGTCGCTGCATGCGGATCTTCCATAGTTCTTTGCCCAAAACATAGCTCGTCCGGCGTACTTTCCATATTGCATTCTCGTCCTCACACTGTTTTAGACAAACACAACCGTGTTGTTATCTTCCCTTAGGACAAGGAATATGCTTCTTTTTTGTGGTCGCATGTGTCATCAACTGTTATTGGCCAGTAATTGTTTCCTTTCTACCTCTTTTTTGCAAACAGGGCTATCCATTTCACCTCGTTGCTATTGCGACCTTTTGTTGAACTACACAAATCACTTCTTTCTTAAGAGTGTTTTGTGCAGTTGTACTAAAATGTCACACGGGCAACGTCTCTACATTTCAGTGTGACTACACAAAGGGATATTGGTTTTGCTCTATCCTCCTCATCCAACTCCGAGCCTAATCTTCTCGAACTAGTTAGTCTTAAGAGAGACTGCAAAGGCGACCGACTTCTATTTGTGTGTTTATTGTTTCATCAGCAGTCCTCTATTATCATAATCACACTTAATATCTTTGGAACAGGGACGCTCAGCTCAGTGGAACTACACAAAATGATAGGAATGTTGCATGCTCCAGACAGCTACTTTTTTTCCCAACATGCCTTGTTGATTTAGACAGAGCTGGGGGGGCATTAGTGCCAATGAAAGCATGGATCAATTTTAATTTAACACCTTCTCAAAACTCTGTCTTCAGTTGTGATGTAATTATTAGCTCTGATCTGCTAATAATTGACATGCATTAGCAAGATGTTAGTTTTTTATTGTTTCCGAAAGAGTATCGATGGCAAGACACACAAAACAAATGCTGAAAGCTCACACCATTGTACAATTTCATGTCGCTTGAAAATTATTTTTATAGTACGTCAATTATGTAAACAAATGATGGAAGCTTGATAGCATTGCCAGAAGCCTCTGCATCATCCGGGTCCATGTGCCATGCACAAAATTATACTCCTTCATTCCTAAATATTTGTCTTTTTACAAATTTCAAACGGGCATATTTTAGAGCGTAGATTCACTCTTTTGCTTCGTATGTGTACTCCCTCCGTTCCTAAATATTCTATTCATCTTTCTAGAGATTTCAACAAGTGACTACATACGGAGCAAAATGAGTGAACCTACACTCTAAAATATGTCTATATACATCCGTATGTGCCAGTCCATTTGAAATCTCTAAAAAGACAAATATTTGAGTAGTCACTCATTGAAATCTCTAGAAAGACAAATACTCCGGAGTATATTTAAGAACCGTGGGGGTAGTACACAACCGCATGGGAGACTCAACCCGGTCGTTGCGCCGCATTAATAGTGAGTAATGAGCAGTCAAATCATAAGCCCCACCTTTCCCACTGTAAGTTGCTCTGAAGAAGCAACCATCAATACGCTCTTCTTTGAATCCGCTCATACTACTCCATCCGTCACTGTTTATACAACGCGCTTCAGAAAAAAGAAAAAAAATTGTGGGGCCAAGGCGACTAGCGATCGGCCTGAAAAATAGCATTGGTAGTTATAGCACAATGTCTATTACTAGAGGGGATAATGCGTACACACATGCATGCTGTGCTTCCACCCCGGGTACACACATGCATGCACTTACTCCACTCCGTAGTAGTTCAGTACATGGAGAGAAAACTGTGGACTTGATTGCGGTTACCACGCCCTAATTAATTGAGCATTAAACCAAACACGTCTAAAGTCTCTCTGGTGGTGGAAATGCATTGAGAGAAATGCATCATAATGAAGCGCGCCCTGTAACCTGTGACAGAGGGAGGACTAGTATGAAGGTGCAAAACAAAGTACGCGTATGGCCAGTCGGTCAATGCACCTCCTCTTGGCATATCACTGACATGTGGGACAGGAGTGTGAGCAAACCGATCTCAATTGACAGCAAAGAGCCAACCCGCCGTTCCTTGAGAGAGACGAGGATCGAGAACACACAGACGGGCTCGCACGGAGGCCAACATATATTCGAGCATGGTTGGTTGATCGATATCATTCATTACATGTTGGGCTGCCGTTTTCCGCCCTTCTCCGGAATAAACGTGTACTTTATCAGAGATAATAAAGAGTGCAAACGCTCCACCATGCGGTTCTAGTAGTAGTACTACTCGTACTACTGCGCTTGGCTCTTCGCCTCTTCGTGAAGTTGATCAATGATTGTACTCCGCATGTTGGGTACTACAGTGTATGCCTCTGACAATCTGACACCGAAAGGACTGATGCATGTCCACCGAGGGTAGTTTGCATTAGTCAAAAGGCGTAAGAGAGCTTCACCTTGTCCTGCAAGCTTCTCCTCGTTCTGCGAGTTGACGGGACACACCAAAAAGTAGTGCTAGTCCATACTCCCTCCTTTCCGGTTAATATGGCTTAATCTTTTTTGTGGGTAAATGAGAGAGCTTTATTCATATATAAGCATTCTTAGGACAATCAGCCAAGACACTGGTCACTAGGAAGCGAGGTACCCCGCAAAAAAAAGAAGTAGGAAGCGAGGTGTTTAATCAAGCCAGCTCTCGGCCACATTCAAAGTGCAGCCTTCTCCTCGTTCAGCAAGTTGACGGGACACACCAAAGTAATGCTAGTCCATACTGCCTCCTCTCTGGTTAATATGGCTTAATTTCAGACGAGATAAATACACTGTCTTTCACTGTATATTTGTAAAGATACGGTCAGTGGACTTCATAATACGCTCATTGCGCTCAATATATATATATTCCGGTGTTTATACGGTCACTAGCTCACCCTGACTGAGTATGTGTGTGCATGAACATGTAGGTTGAGCACTTGAGCGTGACCGTGTGTGTTCCGTCATGTGCTCGGACATGCATGCATTATTAGGGCGTCGTGCGCGTTTTTGCATCCATGTGTACGTGTGACTGTTGCATACACGTAGGGGGAGTACGTGTAGGGGCCACTAAGGAGCAGTCAAATCACACAGTAAGTTAGTCGGAAGAAGCAACCATCATTTCACTCTTGAATGACACGTACGCAATATAAAATGGTTGATATGGGGAGAAAAAGAAAAACACTATATATACACTAGCAGGAGCCTAAGCTACAAGCCTGCTTGCTTAGGTTGCTCTCTTCACAAGCATAGAACGACGGGCCTGATCCCGCAACTGGGGGAAGGGAACAATGTTCTGCGTAGATGCGGTCGACATCGGCGAGGGAGAAAACCCACAGTCGGTGTGTCCCAAACGGAGGTTACCGCGGTATGGGCCGATGCCGCGTCTCAACCGCCTTTCTAGCTACAACCTGACGTCCCAGGTAGTCCATCTTCCTTTTGGAGCCGGCTTGCTCCACTGTCGTAGCTCCATCTCCATGTCGATCTTTCTCTACTTCTACCGGCTTTCTACTTGTGATGAGTTTATGTCTCATGAACTAGTGCCAGTACTATTATTCTAATCACACTTCAATATCTTTGCCATCAGGGATGCTCAGGTCGATTTTAATGGAATTGCGCAAAAGCATCGTATGATCCAAGGGTGCCAGCCATATTTCCTTTGACAGGTTCTACCTAGCCAGGAAATTAAATCATGATTAGGGTTTTTGGTTTAAGTCGTAGTGACCCCATCAGTAGTTTTTCTTTCGTACACGCTCTCACAACTTTTTTCTTTAGTTGTGAAGGAAATATTGGCTATGATCTGTGAATCATTGAGATGCATCAGCATGCGTCTTAGTTTTCCTTTGTATTTGATCGAATGTTGTAATGGGGCAACCTTGGAATAGGAATGAAAATGGAGTGGAAAGTTTCCGTTTTTCCGGAGAAAAAATGGAAATGGAGAGAAACCAACGTTTCGTTTCGTTGGATCGCGCCATCGAGCAAAACCAACTTTTAAAACACGTCTGCCGTGTTCGTGTCTCACCCTCCTCCATGGCTCGACCCCACATGGTCGCTCGGCATGCCACTCACCGCAAACCGAGTATACGATAACTTTCCTGCCGGCTTGTTGATGGATCGCGCCATGGAGTACTAGCACTACTGGAAGAGATTGACGAGTTGGGGGAGGACAGCTAGCTGTAGCACGGACTCCCAAGAACTTTTTACATGCATGTTGTTGCCATCTATTGTGACCTTTGAACGCAGAGCAGCCGCGTGCACCCGGAAGCGGCGCGGGCGACGCTCTCTCGGCCGGCGCGCCGCTTCAATGCTGGTGCCAGTGAGAGGTCCCGTTCGTTCTGGCGGGGCATGAATGTGGCACTGACTGTTTCGGGCAGGAAGCACGCGCGGGTGATGAAGAGGGTTCGGGTTGGTCAGGACCGGCCGTGGCAGTGGTCCGGACGTGCACAAACAAGAGATGTTGTATGTTAATATTGCTGCGTATATAATTAACAACGTAAATAATGTGCTAGTTGGACAAATATGATTGGTGATGGAGATGGAAATGGAATTTTACGTAAACACGGATATGCATGTCTATGTCTATGTGTGTGTGCATGACGACTCTCGCGACCTGGAAGCAGGGGCGTGTTTTTTGATCGAGTTTTCTTTCTTGGTATGTTAGAAAATCAGTTTGTCTAATTCACATCTAGATGTTATTTAAGGATATCACATCTAAGCTCCCACAAGTATATAATGTAGCAACAAGAAACAAAAAAACTAGGGAAAAATAGACCACAAACAGAGTGGACATCAACTTAGATGTGACATAACTATGTCACATCTAGATGTGTCCTAAACAGACCCTTAAAAAATTGTCCGCCAGTTTTCGTTTCTTTTTTCCAGGAACGCGCGTATTCTATTTGAAACCACTGCTATGGAGAGATTTTTTTTACTCCATTATAGCCTCTTGTTTGATAGAGTTTCTCGCGTCTCGCTCTCTCACCCTCTCCATATCAAAACAAGATGAAAGTGTCCACTCTATCTCTCTCCTCACCGGTAGTCACAGATCCGGCCGAATCCCGTCCGTTGTGGGAGGTGAGGAGGTGCAGCGTTGAAGTTTTCGCCATCGGCAACGGAGGAAGCCGATGCGCACCGTCCTCTCGGAGCGGGCGCTGGCACGGACGAAGATCCTCCGCGCCCTTGTTCGTTGTCGTCGTGTGGGCAGATCCCGCCCGCCCGCCTAAACGACATCTCGCCCACCTCAGGTATAATTTCTTGTACTGTTCTAGCTCCCTAGGTCGCTGCGTGTGGGTTTTCTTCTATGCGACTACTCCCCAGCTCCGCATGCATAGTAGCTAGGGTTCGCCGGCTGGTCCAACATCACCTACTAGTACTATTATAGAGGAAATTCCACTCAAAATTTTGTCCTGATTTATGCCTCGGTGGAGGTATACATGTTGTTTCGACAAAAAGTACATGGTGGTTGTGCGTTCATTGTCCATATGGTGGTAGTACTATCACTAGTTAAATGAAGAAATGCTTTTTTTCTCGGGTATCCTGGTTTAATTCCCATCAATATATAATTATGATGCTTCTGTTTGTTGGTGCACTTTTCATTAATTCTTATTGACAATTGAGATGTCGTTGCTAACCCTTTTTTATATTTTTGGAAACAGTGATGCGTGTCTCCATACCCGAGCATGTCTTCCTCAATTTTAGTGGAACTGCACAAAATTGGATGGCCATTGTTGTTCCGCCTCACTATCCTCTGCCACGTGGTTCTTCCTTCCTCGAGCTTGATAACTGAGAAGAAACAGACCACAGTGAGGATTTGTCGAACTTCATAGGTGCCTCACCCAAACTTGATGCCAAATTGATGATGCATCACCAAGATAACCTATCGATGATCATGGTTGCGCCTCATGGTTGCGTCGGCTGGTGAGGCTGATCGATTTTCAATGAAAAACAAGTTGTCTTGCATCAGTGCTCTTTGCTTGTTATGCACAAAGATGATATCCTTCGTCAGTTCACCTTTGTTGCGTTGGAGACGCATTCGTCTTTCACGTTGGTGCAATTTTATCACTCAATTGGCTATGAACCAAATGTTTCCTCGAAGAAGGATCGAGTTGGTACTAAGAGCATAAGTTTTGTATTGATTGCTAAGCCTTCTCACAACTTTGTCTCCATCTCACCTGTAATTTTATTTGTCCAGCTATTAACTTTGATTTAAAAATGGTGTGGACTAAAAACCCGGATGGACGTAGTAGCCCTCCATTTTTATTTAGTCTGCATATTAGATTTGACTGAAGTCAAACTTTGTAATAGTCTCAAACCTTTCCGATAATTGAAATTAAAATTCTTTATTTGTACACACTCTCACACTTTTCCGATAATTTGGCGCATTTGTGGTTGTTCACTTAAGGGAGGGTAGTGTACCACACGTGAAGGACATGAAGTGCGACCAGGACGCGTGGGCATGGATCATTAGTTCATCGGAAGTTGTACTAGTTTTCTTCACTGTACATTAAATAAAGAGTTTCGTTTCGTACTTACACAATTTAAAACGATTGTTATGGAGAGAATTAGAAAACCACTCCACTATATATTAGTCGTATACACGAGAGTACTATATGGACGCAGCTTCATTGACTTAGTGTACCTGCCTCTGGGTTTATGACAGGTGGGCCCAAAATGTGGCTGGCTCACCTATCATACATCCAAAAGCAGGTGCAGTGAAGGCACCGGAGCTCAGTCCATACTACAGTAGTATATATATAAACGGGAGCCTCAGCGCTTGTTCGCTAGGGTTTGCACTGTCCACACGCTCGCCGCACTACATAAATGTTATACGCTGGAGGATCAGCGTTCATTTGCTAGGGTTTGATATATTCACAGTGTCTCACCCACTCTTCACCAGATCTAAACAAGAATGTGTTGGCCTCTTGTCTCTCTCTCTCCCCTCACAGCCGGTGAAGGAGTCATCTGTATCCCGTCGCACCGGGAAGGGTAGAAGGTGCAGCTTTGACTCTATCGCCTTCGGCGAGGGAGGCAATCCACGGCCGGCTGCGCTGTTCTCTTTCACCCAGCGCCTATGCAGGAGGGCCACCGACCCCTTCTTCCTTGCTGTCGTACGTAGTGTGGGCAGATTCGGCCTCCCACCGCATGCCTTGCCACATCCCGACGACACTAAGGTATAAGTTTCTTTGAAACCGTCGTTGCTCTAGCTGCATGTGGATCTTTTTCGATCTGTAGTCGAATCTAGGTCTTGGTTCAAAGTGGAAAGAACGGTGTGGTGGGCTGGAGCAAGAATCTAGGACGTGGTTCTGTCGGATTTCGGGTTCAGGCAGACCCCCAAGGTTCGAACTCTGGGGTGCACGCAGAGATCACACCTCCTGCCTACCCATGTCTCACCGCCTCGCCAGGATTTAAAACTACACGAAGAACAACACAAGGGACACGGGATTTATACTGGTTTAGGCCACCATTGTGGTGTAATACCCTACTCCAGTTTGTGGTGTGCTGGATTGCCTCTGGGGCTGACGAGGAACAGTACAAGGGAAGAACAGCCTCACGAGGGTCTGTTCTTGGCTGGTGCGATGAACTGCTAGGTGGAGTTCGGTCGCTTTCCTCTCTCTCTATCTTTCTATCCTTGTTCTTTCGATCCTTGTTCTCTTGATGCCCCTATCCTATGGGTGGCTAGTCCTATTTATAGGCGGAGGCCCTCGGCCTCTCCCCAAATATTGAGCGGGAAGGGCGCCAACCATTGGCCATTTTGAAGGGAACATCTAGTACACTTATCCTGACTAAAGTTGGTCCTCGCCTGCCTAGGACCCTGATGATGACGCCGGCTTGGGCTCCACGATGATCTCCGTTCTGCCATCCTGCTAGTCTTGGTCTTGTTGCACCGAAATGGTTGCCTTTGCTTGATACTCTTGCCTGCGCTTGCCCCCTTTGCACCAAAGAGGAAACAAGGACTCTGCGCAGGCCGGCGCCCGCCTGGCGTTGGTCGTCATGGCTTGCGTCGTGAGCACCTCGTGAGGTACCCCGCCTTGATCTCTCCGCCTCCTCGCGAGCCAGCCTGACGAGGCCGTGCCGGAGGAAGCCTCCTGTCGTCCGCCCCGCGAGGCTTGGCTCCTCGCGAGGGTCTTGAGTATGCATTACTGAAGATGGGCCGTACTGGGCCACTCCCTAAGCCACGCCGCAGGCCGCAGGCAGGCAAGTCTGGGTACCCCGGTTCCAAGAACGCCGACAGTAGCCCCCGGGCCCAAGGCGCGCCCGGACTTGGCTTAGCAGAGAAGCGAAGGGGCAAGTGCGAAGCGCCGCGGGCCCTAATAGCCTGCGGCCTTGGGCGCCGCGTGGCGGCTGATTGGACGTGGGCGTCCTGGATCCCCCCACGACGCCTCGGAAACTGCACGAAATGACAAGTCCTTGCATGCAAAACGGGTCATGATTACCTGTGATCGTGGAGGCCGACGGTTGGCCTCCCTCGGCTATATGTACGGAATGGCACAAGCTCTTCCAGTCCATCTCTTCCTGCTACTCTCCTCCTTCCTCTTCGTCTTCGCTCCTCCCTGCACCAATGGCAGCGATCCGTCGGTTTTCTGCCGAAGAGAAGGGGAAGGCCCCCCGAGAGGGTTCTATACCGCTTCCTCCGAAGAAACGGCCCGCCTCATGCCACGGAGAAGGGGGTGCTTGGAAGGAGGTGTCGAGGCCATGGTTCGAGCGGCCGCTGCCTGGATTCCCATTGCCCTTGTATGCCCGGATTGTGGGTCCTGAAGGCGCTGGCGCGGAGCGGCATCGCCAGAGGTGCCGTCGCCGCCAGCGGATCACGGCGGTGCGCGTCGTTCCCCCTGGAGTTCACGCTGGGGGCTCCTCTCGCGGGCTCGTACTTCACGCCGCCATGCCTCCCCGGTCCTGGATTCACCTCCCTCCTTCTTTCGCCTTCGAAATCCCGCCGAGGGGGCCTATCGAGCTTTGGCTGCAGCATGCCGACTGCAGTATCCGTGCGACCGAAGTGGAGGTCGAGGTCGTTGCTCCGGGCAGGGTCTACCTGACCCGTGGCTGGGGCGAGATCGCCCGGGTCTGCAGGACGGGTGGCGCCCTCGTAATCCACCTCGAGTACGATGGCGCCTCCCTGATGCTCTTCAAGGTCTTCGACGCGGAGGGACGCCGGCTGGAGTGCTGCCCTGAGAAAGGCGGCCGAGGCCCTGCCGCAGCGAGGACTAGACTCGCCAATCGCTTCCCCAGCAGCTCCTCAGGCAGCGGAGGTGTCAGAGGATCCAGCGACTCCGCTGAGCTCTTCGAGACTCCAGAGACGAGCGACGATAGCTACGAGCCCCCGAGCTTGCGCCGCTATCAGAGCAGGGCGGGCTCGTCAGGCCGCCGTCGCCACTGATCTGTATGGGGTTGGCGCCGGTGGCTGACGGCCCACTGTTGATGATGGCGTCTCTTGCGGAGGCGCGTGTAGTTAGCACTCCTTAGGATTTGCTCCTTTTGTTCCCTACGAGGAATCGAAGAACACACCCCGTGGGGGTTTGTAAGGTGCTTGTAGTTCCATTTGTTAATATGATCTTTATTGTGAACCGGTGAGGGATGCTCGTCCCGTCTTAGCTTAGTTCCTCCTTTCGAACCTCGTGAGGACTTGACGCTCTGTGCCGACAGGTCCTGGTCCCAAGGCAGGCTTCAGCCGTCGCTGGTATGCCAGGTGGCGATGCCGTGGTCAAGGCTAGGAGGTGAACGGCCCGGGGTCCAGTAAGAGCCCCTGAGTCGCGATGCTCAGGAGGTCCCCTTTAGCGCTCAAGCAGCCATCGTTCGGTGAGAAAGGAGTGCGACGTCGCCAATACGGAACTGCATTAGGTGCGAGGTTGGTGCTGCGATAGCTAGTGTTTCTGGAGGATGACTTATCTCGGGGGTCAGAAACCACTCCTTGGCGCGGCACCGGGCCCGCGCGTTGATAGCTGAGGAGTTAGCTGGCGAGGTCCCTGCGTGCCTCTTCCCTCTCGCCTTTGCTCCCCCTCGTTCTCTACATCATCAGGTCCTGGCCCTCGAGCGAGCTCAGCCGTTGCTGGTATGCCAGGTCGCGATGCCATGGACAAGGCCAGAGGGTGAGGGATGGAGAGCCAGTAAGAGCCCATGAGTCGCGATGCTCAGGTACCCCCCTTTAATGTGCAAGCGGTTCGCGCAGACGAGGGCAAAGGAGACGCTACGAAGGCCTCGCCCGATGTTGCTCTTTAAACCGATCCTGCGAGTTCATCATGAGAAAAGCAAAGGTTTGCCGTTACAATTGCCGGCCATCTGCTAGTAGCTCTGGGAAGGTGACGAGGCACTGAAGGATTGGTGAAGTGGCGCGCTGCGGGGTTGCCTCGGCCAGAGCTCAGCCATCCAAGTTTGTCAACGTTGCAGGGACGGACCCATGCGCAAGCGTCATCCGTGAGGGAGCAGCTCCATCAGTTGGTGTCAATCGAGCGGGCGATTAAGTCAAGCATGTTAATCATGATGGAGCACATCCATTTAGATAGGCGCAGAAAAAGACGATCACCGCTGGGTCGGGCCCGAGCGACTTTGGGGATGATGTAGCCCGAGGGGCGCCCCTAATAAAGTAAGCTAAAAGACATGAATCAAAGGGATACATGCCGTAGGGACGGACCCACGCGGCCTGGTAATGATGCAGCCCTGGGGGGTGCTCCCAGCTGAATATGAAACTCGAAGGATGTCACCTGATAATGTTGAAGATGAAGGGATGCTGAAGTAGCGGACGGCGAGCGCTTGCGGGAGACGATCTTCACGAGGCCCCAGGCCCGGGGGCCTCGGGAGGCTCCGGAGGCGCTGGCGGCTCCTTGCGGACCATCTCCATCTCTGCCAGGACTGCGGAATGCCTGACCGCTTGAACCTCCAAGATGCTCCTCATGAGGCGCTGACGCATAGCAGCCGCGTTCGGCAGGTCGTAAGGCATGCGAACATAGCTATGGGGTGGACCTTCGCAGCGTCCCACCCGTGAGGGTCAGAGGCGCTCCTGAGAGGCGGCTCGGTTGAGTCCTGGTATGTCGATGCAGACGCGCAGCCCACCATCCTTGCCTGGATGGGGAGCTACGGTGGGTAAGTGGGCCACTCATGACTCTTGACTCCTGCAGCTCCTGAATGATCTCATTGACGAATTCCTGAGGGTTTGGCCCTCCTTGCCTTGCTCCTTCCTGAGGGAAACATGCGTTGAAGCATGCTTCCAAGTGGTGCCCGAGCGCCTCCCTCGTGATCTTAGGAAAGTCGATGGCCCTCCAGGAGAGAGCCCCTGAGCCTTGCTCGAGGAGGGCGCCGGGCGCGCCTCCCTATGTGAAGAAGGAGGTGCCCCCTGAACAGGTGCAGACCCTGAGGGGCCTGCCTCCCGAGGGGCCGGGCCAGGCGATGTCTTCTTCTTCTTAGGGGCAGCCTCGGGAAGCCTCCCGCTCCTGTGATCTGGGTCTTCGATCGATGCGGCTTGGAAGGCACGCTCCAGAGAACACACAGAGTCTCTCTCTTCACAAGGCACCGTGATGACTCCATCGCTTCCTGGCATCTTGAGGACATTGTAACCGTGCTGGGTCATGGCCATGAACTTGGCCAGGGCTGGGTACACGAGGATGGCATTGTACGGTAGGCGAATGTGAGCGACGTCGAAGTCAATGAGCTCGATGCGGTAGTTGCCGAGCTTCCCGAAAGTGACAGGAAGGCGGACCTGCCCTATCGGAACCGTGGAACCATCGGTGACTCCTGAGAAAGGCTTGGTTGGCTGCAGCTGATTGTATGGCACTTGGAGATTATTGAACGTCTCGACGGAGAGGACATTGAGCCCTGCCCCGCCATCGATGAGGGTCCTGGTGACTTGCACGTTGTCGATGATTGGGGAACAAAGCATCGGGAGGACTCCGGCTGTGGCTGCGCACTTGAGCTGATCCGCTGAGCTCAACGTGATAGCGCATGCTGACCACCTCAGAGGGCGTGTGGCCTCAAGCTTGGGGAGGACTGCATTCACTTTGCAAGCAAACTGCTTGAAGATGCGCTGAGAGGCCAGGGCTTGAGCGCCGCCCAAGATGCAAGGGATTGCGCGCGGCTCCTGGAAGCCTCCATCCCCCTCGTCCTGATGATGGTCTTCATTCCTCCTCGGCTGCGGTGGCAGAAGAGGGAGGCCCTCATTGCCTTGTGGGCGATCCTTACGAGGCTGATCCCTCCAACCCTCCTCGCGAGGTGGGTCCCTCCAACCTCCCTCGCGAGGTCGGTCACGCCACCCTTGGCGAGGGCCACGGTCTTCCCATGGTCCTCCACCTCTTCCTCCTCCTCGGCCATAGCCCGATCGCTGCGCTCGGGGCATCGGCCGGCACGCACGTCCCGCACGGCCCCGAGCTCTTGGCATTCGTTGGTGTTGTGGGTGTGGACGTCGTGGTACACGTAGTACCGGCTGCCCTTGGATGACTCAGGCTGATCCCTGCCTCGCTTGGTGTCCGGTTCTGCTGCAAGCACGGCAGCCCCCTTGCGCTTCACCTCCTTGGCCTTGGGCTTCTTCTCTTCTGGGTCTGCAGCTGGCAGCTCGAGGAGGGAAAGGCGCCCTTCCTCAGCCCTAGTGCACTTGGTCGCCAGGTTGAACAGCTCTAGGGAGGTGCACAGGTCCTCATGGATCGTGATATCCTCCTTCATCTTGACGTCACGTACGCCCTTGGAGACGGCTGAGATGATGGCCTCCTCAGACACCTTGGGGATCTTAAGGCGAGCGCTGTTGAAGCGCTGGATGAACTTCTGCATGGTCTCTCCCGACTGCTGCTTGATGCGGCGTAAGTCGCTCATGGCCGGGGGCCGGTCGCGGGTGCCTTGGAAGTTGGCGATGAATTGGGTGCGCATCTCGTCCCAGGAGGATATCGTGCCAGGAGCCAGGTGCGGGCGCCGTCCTTGAGCGCCATGGGAAACCAGTTCGCCATGACCTTCTCGTCCCTGTTGGCAGCCTCGATGCCCACCTCATAGAGCTGGAGGAACTCAGCAGGGTCAGCCGTGCCATCGTAGTGCGGGGGCAGGTCTGGCTTGAACTTGCCCGGCCAGGCCATGCTGTGCAGCTCGGCGGAGAGGGCACGACAGCCTACAGTGGCCACGGGGGCCCTTTGGTGACGGAGACCTTCATCTTGCGGGTCTTTGTGCACTGCCGACAAGTGTAGCGCGGGGTCTTCATGTGCTGGAGCAGGAGCGCGTTCGTGCCGAGCCGGTGCGGGGAGCACACGGGCGGCCTCTTGGGGACGAGGGATCTCTTGGCAGCTCTTCTCTTGCCGTGCCGGCGCCGGACGAAGTGGGTTCCACCCAGGGGCCACGCGCCTTGGGGCCAAGGCGCCTTCTTGAGGGGGAGGCGGTTGAGGCGCCCCCGGAGCTTTGTTGCCCGCGCAGGGCGGGACACGGTGCAGTGAGAGGGATGGTGCAGGGGAGGCCCCAGCGGCGCTGACAAGCTCGGTGATGCGGGTGAGCCACTCGCCATAGAGGTCGTCGACGGGACGGTAGTGCAGGAGCTCCCGTGCCAGGAGCGGTGCGGCGTGCGCGTCCGCAGGAGGGCGACGGGTGTGGGACGAGGAGCCGGTTGGAGTCAGCGACGGGGTGGCGGTGTGGCCTTCTCGCTGCACTGAAGGATGCAGGGACGACGCCTGCTGCTCGTTCCCCGTCTGGCCGGTGGCGGCGTTGAAGGTAGGCGATGGGGAACGGCGGGGGCGCCCACCGACAGAGGCCGTTTGGGCGACGCGAGTGGCGAGAGCGGCCGGCGCTCGGCGCAGGCGCGACGAGCGTCTGACATGGATGGGACAGGCAGCGAAACACGAGCCGACGGAAGGCAGATTCCGGTGAACCCCTACCTGGCGCACCAAATGTCGGATTTCGGGTTCTAGCAGACCATCAAGGTTCGAACTCTGGGGTGCACGCGGAGATCACACCTCCTGCCTACCCATGTCTCACCGCCTCGCCAGGATCTAGAACTACACAAAGAACAACACAAGGGACCCGAGATTTATACTGGTTCAGGCCACCATTGTGGTGTAATACCCTAGTCCAGTTTGCGGTGTGGTGGATTGCCTCTGGGGCTGACGAGGAATAGTACAAGGGAAGAACAGCCTCGCGAGGGTCTGTTCTTGGCTGGTGCGATGAACTGCTAGGGGGAGTTCAGTCGCTTCCCTCTCTCTGTCTATCTTTCTATCCTTGTTCTTTCGATCCTTGTTCTCTTGATGCCCCCTACTATGTGGGTGGCTTGTCCTATTTATAGGCAGAGGCCCTAGGCCTCTCCCCAAATATTGAGCGGGAAGGGCGCCAACCATTGGCCATTTTGAAGGGGAACATCTAGTACACTTATCCTGACTAAAGTTGGTCCTCGCCTGCCAAGGACCCTGATGATGACGCCGGCTTGGGCTCCACGATGACCTCCGTTCTGCCGTCCTGCTGGTCTTGGTCTTGTTGCACCGAAATGGTTGCCTTTGCTTGATACTCTTGCCTGCGCTTGCCCCCTTTGCACCAAAGAGGAAACAAGGAGTCTGCGCAGGCCGGCGCCCGCCTGGCCTTGGTCGTCATGGCTTGCATCGTGAGCACCTCGCGAGGTACCCCGCCTTGATCTCTCCGCCTCCTCGCGAGCCAGCCTGACGAGGCCGTGCCCGAGGAAGCCTCTTGTCATCTGCCCCGCGAGGCTTGGCCCCTCGCGAGAGTCTTGAGTATGCGTTGATGAAGATAGGCCGTACTGGGCCACTCCCTGAGCCACGCCGCAGGCCGCAGATAGGCAACTCTGGGTACCCCCGTTCCCAGAATGCCGACAGGTTCAATGAGGAAAGGAGGGGCGGAAAGTAGTATAGACTGGCTATCCAGCCGCTTTGTAGGTTGAAAAGGGAAAAAGGGGTTAACCCAGTACACACATCTGTAAGGAACCGATCTCTTAGTTGAAAAGGGAAAGAAACTGGGGGTCGGGTAGTTTGTGCAGGACTAGATTTGCTGCCCTTACATAGGAAAAAGGTTCAAAGAGAACAAATATGGGACCAACGCATATATGCTGCTTGGCTACATACTCTGCATCACCCATTTATATGTGTGGACGCACATGGTGCTGGCATGTCCCATACAGCTATTTTGCTGTTGTTAATCTAAGAATGCCGCCGGAAAATTGAAGCAATGCCACTGTTAAAAGTAAATTACATTTTTTAACGAATGTTGTTTCAAGAGAATGTCACTGTTAATATGAATCAATGCAACCGTTTTAGAAATGCTACTATCCTACTTTGTTTTCCATCCAAGATAAGTTAGATGCTTCTTTCTGTCACCGTTTGTTTCATCCTCCTTTATCGGCAAGTAATTGTTTCCTTTTTTGCCTCTGTTAAAACAAGGGTATCGATTCAACTTGTTGCTATTGCGACATTTTGCTTCCCTACTCGAAACACTTATGTTTTAAGAGTGTTTTGTGCAGTTCAACTTGAATGTCACACTGGTGACTTTGCGTAATTTTTGTGGAACTGCACAAAAGGAGATCGAGATTTGTTTCCAGTCTTCGTGGAAAGTTGTTTCAAATCTTGGTCTCATCCACATGATGTGCAGTGTGCTTTGAGATGTTGTGCTACTTGTTTTGGCATTGTTTTAAATAAATGTTGAACTAAAGCTTTTGTATTGCTGTCTTTTCCCATTAAGTAGTGAACAAAAATGGGACCAACCCAGACATGATGCTTGTTGCTTTGTTACAACAAATTCAGCATCACCCCCTTTATAAGCCAGTAATTGATGCCACTCTCATAATTAACTACTGAATCTTATTTCAAAACTGCAACACTTGTTAGGGATTGGCGGGATTACCATTTTTGTTGCCGCATGTTTCATCCTCCTTTATTAGCCAGTAATTGATTCCTTTTTACCTCTATTTAAATAGAGATATCTATTCAACTTGTTGCTATTGGGACATTGTGCTTCGCTACGTGAAACAGTTTGCTTGATTTCAGTGCAACTGCACAAAACGAGATTGGATTTACTATTCGTGTTGGCAGATTCGTATTTTATCCTGGTGGTCTCATGAAAGGTCAGTACAGGCCTTCATCCACATGATTGTGCAGTGTGCTTTGAGATGTTGTGCTACTTGTTTTGGTACTATTTTAAATAAATGTTGAATTGAAGATATTGCATTGCTGTCTTTTCCCATTAAGTAGTGAACAAAAATGGGACCAACCCAGACATGATGCTTGTTGCTTTGTTACAACAAACTCTGCATCACCCCCTTTATAAGTAGATGGAAGCACATACTGTTGTTGCGCCCACTCTCCCCTGGAACTGTTTATGATTTTCGTTAATCTAATGCTGCTGGTAAAAAATTAAGCAATGCCAATCTCAGAATTAATTAACTACTGAATCTTAGTTCAAAACTACAACACTTGTTAGGAATGGTATTATCCTGCTTTGTAGTTCTTTCTACATGTTTAACCAAGGTATTGTTAAGATAATGTCTCTATTAAAATGAATCAGTTGCATTGTTTTAGGAATGGTTCTTTTCTGCTTTGTCGTTCTTTATACATATTGAAACAAGGCATTGTTAAGATAATGTCTCAGTTAATATGAATGAATCACACTGATGGAGAATTGCTACTCTCCTGCTTTGTTTCCCATTAAGATAAAGTAGATCAGTGGATGCTTTTCTTCTGGGAGTACAAGTCATCAACCGTTATTTCTCAGTAATTGTTTCCCTTATACCTATTGTTGCTTACAGGGATATCAAAATTGAAGCTCAGTTTTATTCCGACTTTGATTTTAGTTGAACTGCACAAAAGGAGACAATGTGCCTGTAACGCCTCGGATCCGATGCGCCAGGTGTCCTTCAGTTATTCGCCGTCGTTGCCATGTCATTTTCTTGCGTGTTGCATTTTGCCATGTCATCATGTGCATTTCATTTTGCATACGTGTTCGTCCCATGCATCCGAGCTTTTTCCCCGTTGTCCGTTTTGCAATCCGGCGCTCCTATGCTCTCCGGCGTTCCCCTCGTCTCTCGTTGTGAGCGGGTGTTAAACTTTCTCGGAATGGTCCGAGTCTTGCCAAGTGGCCTTGGTATAGCACCGGTAGACCGCCTGTCAAGTTTCGTGCCATTTGGAGGTCGTTTGGTACTCCAACGGTTAACCGGGTAACCGTAAAGCCCCTCTCTCCTTGCAGCCCAACACCCTTTCCAAAGTGGCCCAAAACCCACCTAACTCCCCTCCATGCTCTCGGTCGTTCGATCACGATCATGTGGGCGAAAACCGCTCCTCATTTGGACTCTCCCAGCTCCCTCCGCCTATAAAAACGTCCCCCCTCTTCTTTTTCGCGGATGTTTTCCCCCAAAACCCTAGCCCCGCTCCTCTCCGCCGCCGGACACGTCCGGATCCGCCCGGACATGTCCGCCGGACACCTCACCCGAGCCAATCCCAGTGCGCCACGTCAACCCGCCGCCACTCTCCTCCAACCGCCGGCCGCCACCTCACCCTCTCTCTCCTCCCCCTCACCGCGCGGCC
>NC_041381.1:78933069-78996669 GCF_002162155.2 Triticum dicoccoides
GCCTCCCGGTTCCCTCGGGCGCCGCCCCGAGCTGGCGCCTCCCCGCGCCTCCCTGCTCCCGCGCCCCGAGCCGCCGTCAGGCGCCGTCCGCGCCAGAGCTCCGGCGAGCTCCTCGCCCCGGTGTAGCGCCGCCGCCCCGGCCATCCCGTGGCGCCCCGCGTCGCCTCCCCGGCCTCCCCGAGTCCCTCCATCGCCGTCCCCGCGCCTTCTCCGACCAGATCCGGCCGGGAACGGGTGCCCCGCGGCCGGATCCGCCTCCTCCCGGCCTCCCCGAGCCTCTCCGGCCATCTCCGTCGTCTCCGGCGAGGTTCTCCGGCGAACCTCGTAAACCGTGCAGATCCAGAGGTTGACCCCCGAAATCCACCAAGTCCCCAGTTTCAGTAATTTTCGTATCATGTTCGTCCTGCTGTATCTCTGCGTCCGTAGCTCCGTTTCGTGCGTGTAATATGTCAAATTGTTCGCCTCGACGAGTACATTATTTCATTCCATTGCATCATATTCATTTGAGGTCATCTTGATGCCTGAATCATAGTTGTAAGAGTGCTTCATAATGTTTTCTGCTGTCTGTTATCGGAACGAGCTCTTTTGTCATTTTTGCCATGATTGATGTGTGCATCCTATGAGGTTGATGTCTTCATGTGTTTTGAAGTATGCCATGTCTTATTTACACGGGTGCTTACGATGTATTTTTGTGATCAATGTGGTGACTAGAACAAGCATGTAAACTAGGCTTCGTGTTAATGCTGTTTTTAGTTCCTGTTCTGCTGTAATTTTGATGCCATGTAAACTTGTTGCTACAGAGAGATGTATGCATATTTTGAGATGCTTCAGTAAGGGTGTTTTGAACAAGTGGTTATGGTATATCCATTCATGCCCTTTGTTGCAACTATGGAGTAGTCTAGCATGTCATTTTTGTGCTCTACTTTTGCTTCAAAATGTTTCCTGGCAGATTGTTTACATGTTATTCAATTTGGCCAAGCTTGCTATAGTTGATTATTGCATGCTATGGATTTGTTCTTGACTTGGTTTGTTTCACAAACATGTCTCCTTCATGATGCTATGCTTATATTGTCATGCAATGACTTGTGGTGAGTGAATCGAGCTTGTTAAGTAGGGTTCATGATGTTGCTGTTTTGCTAGGCTGAATCTGTTATTTCGTGATGCTTTATAAACATGTTGATACTAATCATTCTATGCATAATCTGGAGATCTTCTATAAACATGTTTTGATCTACATGGCATGCTCTATCCATCAATGCCCCTGGTTGCATTTATAGGTTGCTGTAGCTTGTTCATATCTTGCTCTAAAGTTGCTTGAAAATGTTGTTGTCAGCCTGTTTACGTTAAGTTCACTTGTTCCCATGTGTTTTGCTAGTGATCCATGCACCCTATGACCATGCTCTTGCCATGCTTAGCTTCACAAATATGTCTTCTTACTGTTGGGTGCCTTGCCATGCCATGTATTGCTCTGTAGTGAGTTGCACAAGCTCATCTACATGCCTTCATAATTCGGTTTCTGCCATGTTTGAATCTGTAATATAACTTGCTATGTTTACGTGGGTGCCATCATATTTTCTGATCCTTTTTGGCTTATGGTCAGTAAGGGACTTTTGATCTATGCTTTGAGTAGAATCATGCCGTGCCTTTGTTTGCCATTATAAGTTCCTGTAACATGTTGATTGATAGCTCTGAACATTGCATCGTGATGTTAATTTCTGCAAAGTCTGAAATTGTTATAGCTTGCAATCTTACCATGTGTGTTTGAGCATGTTCTAGTGATTTCTGGAGATAGCTCAGTGTTCATGTTTTGTAATGCTTTACCTGCACATCATGCCCATGTCTTATGTTTTCATGTTAAGATGTTGTAGCTTGTTGTTTTGATGCTTGCAATATGCCTAGTTGCTGTTTTGGACAGCTTGTCCTTTAAACTTGTTTCATGTGTGTGTGTTGAACCGTTGCTCCGTTTTGAGTGTGCTCTATATGAAACTTTCTTGATTTTGCATGTAGTTTCATATTATCATGTTGCATCCTTGTTTTGAGGTGTTTTCTTGATGTTTGGGTGCATTTTGCATCTATGCCATGTTTGACTTGTTTTGCTCATATCTTCTAGGCCGTAGCTCCGAACTAAATGAACTTTATATGTAACTTGACTAGAATCTCGTGTAGACCATCCTTGTGCATCTTAACTTGATGTTTAACTACTTGAACATAACGTTTATTCAGATCTGGACCAATTTCGAAATATGCATATGAGGACTTACCGGAATTGTTATGTGTTGCTCCCGGCCTCATTTAAACTTGCCTTGATGTGTTGCTCGTGTGTGCATCATGCCTTGTTCATGTGTGGTGTGTTTACCTATGTTGTGTGCTTCTTTTCGATAGTTCCTGTTTCGTTGCGATCGTGAGGATTCGTTCATCTACGCTTGGTTCGGCTTCATCCGTTCATCTTCTTCATGGACTCGTTCTTCTTCCTTGCGGGATTTCAGGCAAGATGACCGCTACCCTAGATCTCACTACTATCATTGCTATGCTAGTTGTTTCGTTCTATCGCTATGCTACGTTACCTATCTGTTGCTCTTCAAGCCATCCCAAATTGCCATGAACCTCTAACCTTTGATACCTTTCCTATGCAAACCATTGATTGGCTATGTTACCGCTTTCGCTCAGCCCCTCTTATAGCGTTGTTAGTTGCAGGTGAAGTTGAAGATTTCTCCATGGTGGACAGGATTTTATGTTGGGATATCACAATATCTCTTATATTATTAATGCATCTATATACTTGGTAAAGTGTGGAAGACTCGTCCTTTTGCCTAGTGTTTTGTTCCACTCTTGCCGCCCTAGTTTCCGTCATACCGGTGTTATGTTCCCGGATTTTGCGTTCCTTACGCGGTCGAGTGATTTATGGGACCCCCTTGACAGTTTGCTTTGAATAAACTCCTCCAGCAAGGCCCAACCTTGGTTTTACCATTTGCCTCACCACCACCTATACCTTTCCCTTGGGTCGGCCTACCCGAGGGTCATCTTTATTTTAGCCCCCCCGGGCCAGTGCTTGTCTAAGTGTTGGTCCGAACCGGGCAGACTGCGGGGCCACCTCGGGGCAACTCGAGGGCTGGTTTTACTCGTAGGCTGACCTATCCGGTGTTGCCCTAAGAACGAGATATGTGCAGCTCCTATCGGGATTGTCAGCGCATCGGGCGGCTTTGCTGGTCTTGTTTTACCATTGTCGAAATGTCTTGTAAACCGGGATTCCGAGTCTGATCGGGTCTTCCTGGGAGAAGGTCTATTCCTTCGTTGATCGCGAGAGCTTGTCATGGGCTAAGTTGGGACACCCCTGCAGGATATAATCTTTCGAAAGCCGTGCCTGCGGTTATAGGCAGATGGGAAGTTGTTAATGTCCGGTTGTAGATAACTTGACACCAGATCCGAATTAAAATGCATCAACCGCGTGTGTAGCCGTGATGGTCTCTTTTCGGCGGAGTCCAGGAAGTGAACACGGTTTCTGGGTTATGTTTGACGTAAGTAGGAGTTGAGGATCTCTTCTTGATCATTGCTAGTTGACGACCGTTCCGTTTGCTCTCTTCTCGCTCTGACTTGTGTATGTTAGCCACCATATATGCTTAGTCGCTACTGCAGCCTCACCACTTTACCCCTTCCTTTCCCTTTAAGCTTTGCTAGTCTTGATACCCATGGTAATGGGATTGCTGAGTCCTCGTGGCTCACAGATTACTACAACAACATTTGCAGGTACAGGTTATTCAATGATTATGACGCGAGAGCGATGCTTGCTTGTGTTGAGTTCTTCTTCTGCTTCTTCTTCGATCAGGGGATGGGTTCCAGGTCGGCAGCCTGGGCTAGCAGGGTGGATGTTGTTTGAGTTTCTGTTTGTGTTTCATCCGTAGTCGGATGATGCTCTGATGTATTGTGATGTTGTATTCATGTGGCATTGTATGCCTTATGTTTGTATCCCCATCTATTATGTAATGTTGATGTAATGTTATCCACCTTGCAAAAACGTTTCAATATGCGGGTCTATCCTTGGTGGGACCTTCGAGTTCCTTTTGGATAGGGTCGCATATTGGGCGTGACAGTGCCCAAGGCAAACTGCTGCATTACTGGGTCCAGTTGGTCGTTCCACTTTGCAGAAAGAAGCAGTCACTGTTTGCGCTACATTACAGAAGGAATGACCGAGAAGCTTTACGGAGTATTATTAGACACCGGTGACATGACTAGTCTGCAGAGACCATTGGCAATTTAACAACACGTGGAGTGCCCTGGGCAAAAGTGCCCAAACAAGTACAAGAAGCTACGGCAGGACTCCACGATCATAGGCATTACATATTTTGAATGGGAAAAGCTTGACAAAGTTTAATCATTGATGTTAGCAAGAAGACGTTAGTTTAATATATTGGAATTGGAAAACCTTGTCAAAATTTGCTCATTGATGTTAGCCAGAAGACTTGCATTTGATATTTTTGAGTGGGACGCCCTTGTTGTGAGCAGCGTCAAGTGTTTTTTCCTATTCCTATGTTCAGTTTAGAAGTAAATAGTTACTCTACTGAGATATTCCTGTGTTAAGAGTTTGTTCTGAATATTGTCTATGTAATGCCAGGCCTTGTGTTTGATTTCATAGTTGAGCTTGGAATGTTGTGGCATGCGGCATCATGAGATGTTCACCGTGCCTCCTGAGAATAATGCTTCGTATTGTTTTGCATGTCAATCTAATGCCAGTGATTTGCTTGTTAAGAAGATCATCCTCTTCTGTTGTTTCCGTTCTCAAGAAGTTCATCGTCTGATGTTTCATTCATAGCCTATACAACAAGTCGGGTAGGTTAGACGTGAAACCATATGATCGTCCAACCAACTCATGATATTAGGCCATGATGGGATCATCGTTTTCCAACCAAAACCGCTTGTAAAACTGACGCTAGTAAATTAAAGCAGATGGTCTCGGGCGAAGGCGCTTGGTTGGTCGATTTCGACTAGTAAAATATCGTAAGTACTTAACACACGATAAAAACGTTATCGACACTCGGACGATTGCTAATCCAGCCGTTAGCTACTATTTCAGCCTTGCCCATGGATGGCATGATACGCACATCATGCATGTATCGTCTGGTAATGTTGTCCATATAGCAGTGCTCGTAAAATATAAACTGGTCTCTCAAATTACACGCATAACCCGCCGGTTTTACTTACACACCTCAGGCCCTCGGTTTCATTACGCCTGTATTTTACACGTTGTTTCCGATGACGAGTAAATTACACTTGTATGTTAATACAGGTTTGAAATAAACCAGAGCTCCCAAGCGCGGCCTTACCGTTTCATGACGTCTCAGTTTCTCGAAGGTGCTCATAGGTGTCCGATAATCCTGGCTTCCTGAATGAGCAGCGGGCGTTGTATCGGACCATCCGTAGGGCCCGCGAGGCCCTCTCTGTTGTCCTTCGAGTAGTTGCGCTTGCCGTGGCGCCGAGCATTGTTAACATCGTCAATGAACATGAGGATTCAGGAGATGACTTTATTTTGACTAGATGACACTAGGGACCCACTAGGTCCATAGCCGTGCATACGCAAGTGCCTCCTTATTATGTACAACTATATTTTTTTGCTTTCTCCTGGTTTCCTGACATCACGGTCCCACACCATTGTCAACCTGTGTTGTCAAGATAAACGAGATAATTGCACAAGGTGCGGCCTATAGTTGGGATCAAGCAGCTCGAGCAGTATTTGTGTTTTTGAGGCGTGAGCACTGCAGAGTTTTTCTTGGTGATGATTTCGTTGTTGTTCAGAGGAGAGTAGGGTATTAATTGGGCGGGCTGTGGCCCGTCTAGCCTAGGCCAGATATCCAGCCCAGATACTAATTTTTTCAAGAAGAAAATGGCTAGCCCAGCTATACGTCTTTTTGAGGAATACCCAGGCAAGGTCAACTTGTTATTCTCCGCGCCGCTGGGCCGCAAATCTTTTCTAGGAGGGATCCATTAGGCTTAACAGGAAAATGGGCTTTAAAAAATAATAAATGGGATGTAATTATAAAAATTGGGCAGTAACTATAAAAAAATGCACCAAACACGAAATTAGTTTATAAAATATTATTTATGGATTTTGAAAATCTTAAATTTTCATTGTTGCGCGCGCAATGTTTCATTGGATTTTTATGTAATACAAATTTATATTTAATCTGACTAGAAATTTCGGGATAAAAATATTTTGGATCCCATCAAAATGTGGGAAATTTTATTGAATTCTGTCTTCAACGGTTGGTTGAAATTATTAATCTTTGTCCTAGCTAGAAAATGGGCTGTACTTTTAACAAATTGTAAATGGGCTGTTGTAAATTCCATTAGAATTCAAAAATGGGCTCTACATTCTTACAAAACGCAAATGGGCTATAAGTTCTCTGCCACACACTTGTGGGATTACTAAGTGACGCGTCCCCTAAAAAAAATAAGTTGACGCGTATGCAAGGCTTTGTCAACTTATTATAGTCAACACACGGTTCTAGCAGTAGTGGCCATTGGATGTCTATCCAACGGATGCCGTGCTTCTTCTTCAATCTCGGATGTTCTTAGCTTCGGCCGCCCAAAAAATGATTCCTCCCCCTGACATCTGGGGTGCACCGTTTCGGAGGCTGACCTGTGGGCCTACTAAGTTGGAGCGTACCAAGGGCTTTGTCAACTTAGTCAATATAAATGATTATAGCTTCAGTGACTGTACGATGTCCATCCAACGGGCGTAGTGCTTCTTCAACCTCTGGTCTTCTTGGTCGAGCCGCCCAAAGCAGCGCCGGTCGTGCCTATGAAGAAGGCAAATGCCTGTGAAGCTCACCACCCGTGACACTCTCACGTAATAATGAGTGGGGCTGTACACGCCCCGGAGTCTCCGGAGTGCCGCCCTGAGGCCTCGGGGGCTCCCGCCCACGCCCAGTGGCAGCACTTAGCTCCGCGCTGGTGAGAAGATGTCAAAGACTAGACTAGGTGCCGGATGCGGCTTCTTTCATTTGCTTTCCGCAATTGGCTTGTTTGTTCCTATTTGAAGTTTTTCTGAAGCCGACCCCTCGTCCGTTTTGCTTGCTAGTTTTCGTTTTCTCTTGCTCTAACTCTCACGAGGGAGGAACACGGGCACCCTCGCGAGTGTTTTCTGCCCCGGTGGTTTGGAACTTCCTTATCTGAGTCCGCTGCGGGAGCGCCCCTCCCATTCCATGCCCCACGGGCATCGCGACGCAGTCACGGGACTTGGTTTAGTTGTTCTCGCTACCAAGGCTGGAGATTATCCCCACTGATTAAAACCCTGCAGGACACAAGGCGCACGACAAGGCCCTAGCCTCAAGAGGCGAGGATCGCAACAAGCTTCCCCCCAAGATAAGTGATTTCCACGCATAAGCACGCGGAACAAAAAATAGCATAGAAACGGTAGAAACAACGTACCAATTACACAGCGACAGTTCAACACACCCCCGTGGGGGACCAGACTACATTCTTTTAGCGCAGGAAAGAAAGGAAAGCAAAAGGGGGCACGACCTGCCCGACGCCAACTCTCAGCAAAGGCTTGAAATGCCTCCGGAGCTCAGCTAGATTCCGCCTCCCGCTTCACCGAGGCGAGGCGTCAGACCGACCCGCTGCCCTCTCCCAGGCGAGCGCGGCGACGAGGGGCTGGTCGCGACCGCCACTGGAGGAGCTGCCATCCAAAGGGGAGTCACCTATGCTTGGCGGGCCTCGGGCCCCACTGCCCGCGCGCCCTCCGCCACCTTCACCCCGGCCAATGCCGGGGCTAGGCGCGCGGCCGCGGTCATCTTCTTCGGGGCAGCATCCGGCGCGGCAGCCGTCTTCCCTGAACACCCTCATGTAGAGGGTGGCATCGCCATCGAACTTGAAGTGCAGAGTGCATCGTCGGCACAGGCCGCGCGCGCGAGCAAATGTTTGCCAGCCGCCGGTCAAGGCCGCCTCCCCGGCGGCGGAGACTTCCAGGGTAGCCCAAGAGGCCTTGCTGCAGCAACCATCTGCCTGATGCCAAAGGCCGCCTGGGGCACCAGCCGGAAGCTCACCTATGAAGAAGCGGGGAAGCTGGAGCCTGGTGCTGGTCGGGTCCGCCGACCACACGACAAACTCCGGCAGCACCTCCGCCGAGCGGAAGCACGGCCTAGGGGGACGCGCAGCCCCAACGTACCTCTCGATGGCAGTCGGACGCCCACCGCTGCGCAGAGGCCTATTTCCACGGCCACGGGAGGCCGGGGCAGGGGCCGTGGGGTGCTTCCGAGGGCGGCCCCGGCCGCGCTTGGCCGGAGGGGAGCCGGGCCCTTCCTGGCGAGCCTTCCCTTTCTCCACGGCTGAGAACCTCTTCGGCGGGGCCATGGGGATGGCAAGCGGCCGAGAAGAAGACGAAGAGTAGCGGGAAGAGATGGACTGGAGGGGCTCGCGCCGTTTCGTACATATAGCTGAGGGAGGCCAACCGACGGCCTCCACGATCACAGGTAATCATGACCCGTTCTGCATGCAGGGACTTGTCAAATCGCGCAGTTACCAAGGCATCGTGGGGGAGCCAGGACGCCCATGTCCAATCAACTGCCACGCGGCACCCAAGGATGCAGGCTATTGGGGCCCACGGCGCTTCGCACTTGCCTCTTTGCTTCTCTCCTAAGCCAAGTCCAAGCGCGCCTTGGGCCCGGGGGCTACTGTCGGCATTCTGGGAACGGGGGTACCCAGACTTGCTTGCCTGGGGCCTGCGGCGTGTCTCAAGGAGTGGCCCAGTACGGCCCATCTTCATCAGCACATGCTCAAGACCCTCGCGAGGGGCCAAGACTCGCGGGGGCGGACGACAGGAGGCATCCTCAGGCACGGCCTCATCAGGCTAGCTCGCGAGGAGGCGGAGAGATCAAGGCAGGGTACCTCACGAGGTGATCATGACGAAAGCCATGACGACCAAGGCCAGGTGGGCGCCAGGCGGGCGCCGGCCTGCGCAGAGTCGTTGTTTCCTCTTTGGTGCAAAGGGGGCAAGCACAGGCAAGGGTATCAAGCAAAGGCAGCCATTTCGGTGCAACGAGACCAAGACCAGCAGGACGGTAGAGCGGAGCCCAAGCCAGCGTCATCATCGGGGTCTTTGGCAGGCGAGGACCGACTTTAGTCAGGATAAGTGTACTAGATGTTCCCCTTCAAAATGGCCAATTGTTTGCGCCCTTCCCGCTCAATATTTGGGAAGAGGCCCGGGGCCTTCGCCTATAAATAGGACTAGCCACACACAGGGTAGAGGGATCGGATCCGCATCTAAGACACAGAGAGAGAGGCGACTGAACTCCCCCTAGTAGTTCATCGCTGTCAGGACCCCGACTCAATGCCACATCGATCTAGCATGTAACACCTCATATCACTTTGCGGCCTCACGCACAGTATTCCCACGGGTGTCGCCTTACCTTTGCTTGGGACCGTTTGCGCCTTTTGGCACACGTATATGATAGTGTCGCTAGCATCCATATGATTAGGAGCCCGGGCTGACATGGCTAGTCGTAAACCCAAATTGGCACAAACTTACAGGGACAGGCATCCATGACCCAGCATCGAACGTGTCAGTCATCAGCGAGTGAATCCAGGCTGTAGCACTGGGCTAGTAGGACTCCGGTGAACCGGGCTGTAGCGGGCTAACAGGACTCCGGTATTCATCGCGTGACATTTCCCCGAAGGGACAGACACAGGAACGAAGAAGGACACATGCCGGCCGGCCTAAGTGTTCCAGAGCAGTAGCAAGCTACCATGGCTCAGTGGAAGCACTAGGTGACATTTCCCGGTAAGAGAGGCTACTAAGGATAAACAACTAGATAGTCAGATCCCACACATACCAAGCATTTCAATAACATACACACAATATGCTCGATATGTGCAAATACAACATGGCATCACAACATGGCTCTACAACTCAAGTATTTTATTTAATAGGCTCCGAGGAGCGAGATATTACAAACATGGGTCTCATGACCCAACATTCATAGCACACAAATCAAAGCACAAGCGGAAGCTTAACATGTCTGAGTACAGACAACTATAAATGAAAAAGGCTGAGAAGCCTGACTATCTACTAGATCCTGCCGAGGGCACAAGATCGTAGCTGAGGTAACAACCTAAACGTCGAAGTCCACGCGGAACTACTAGTGAGACGGAAGTCTCTCTACAAAAACATAAAATAGGCAAACGTGAGTACAAATGTACCCAGCAAGACTTACATCAGAACTAACTACATATGCATTGTTATCAACAAAGGGAATGGTGGGGTTTAACTGCAGCAAGCCAGCTTTGACTCGGTGGCTATCCTGAACTACGACTGCAAGTAACTCTTTTGAGGTGGCGCACACGAGTCCACATATTCACCATATCAATACACCACTATGGATCCGCTCCCATCTCCCTACGAGAACGCCATCCATAGCACTCACACTTATCTTGCGTATTTTAGAGTATCCACTTTCATTTGTCTATGAACTGTACAGGCAACCCAGAAGTCCTTTTCCGCAGACACGGCTATTCGAATAGATGATGTTAACCCTGCAGGGGTGTACTTCTTCACACACGCTGTCACCACTTACCGTCGTTTACACGACATGTACTCAGCAACCTTCAAGCGGAAGCCCAACGAGGGTGTCGGCCACGGCCCACCTAAACATTCAAGTCCCTAGTCCAGGTTTATCGCCTATTTGGGTTCCATCCGCAAGGAGATCCAGCCTTAGTTTCGCTCACAGCCCCAAACGATGTGTGCAGGGTTCCCGAGACACCAGACGGGTGCCCGGTACACCGTGCCACGTGCCTACCACATCACAGCCCACCCCTCCGGTCAGCGCTGCCCACGCCCTCCAGCATACTACAAACACCAGAAACTACTTGCAACTCCTGGACAGAGGACAAGGGTGAATAAGAAGCCGAGAGGGTACATTGGTTTCGGGCCCAATGCGTGGTAGTATCTGTTTCATGGATCACAACACAGAACTCAGTTCCTGAGGACGGCTTCAATGAGACAACCCACCATGTACTCCTACATGGCCTCTCACCGCTACCTTTACCAAATCGTGTTCACACACTTAGCTCACACACAGTAGGACATGTTCACACACCTCTGATTCATCCCGGATGAATCAGACCTGACACAACTCTAAGCAATAGCAGGCATGACAAACAAGCATGAATGAGTAGGCACATCAGGGCTCAAACAACTCCTACTCATGCTAGTGGATTTCATCTATTTACTGTGGCAATGACAGGTCATGCAAAGGATAAAGGGGTTCAGCTACCGCAGCAAGTAACAGATGATTCGTGGTTGTCCTAATGCAATAAAAGAGAGCAGGAGCGAGAGAGTAGGATTGTATTGGAATGAACAAGGGGGTTTTGCTTGCCTGGCACTTGTGAAGATAGCATTGAGTCTTCATCAGTGTCAACGTTCACAACGTCCGTACAACGTCTATCGAGGGGGAACAACACCGACAAACAGAGAAGAAACACGATCAATGCAATGCACAATATGATGCATGCTATGACATGGCAATATGAATGTGTTTTGGGATAATGCAAGCTAGAACAGATTGAGATGAGTCCATTTGAACCGAAGATTCAAATGCAAACCCATTTTAAGAGGTTATATTAGTGCATTAACTTGTTTCATCTAAACAGCAAGGTTAAATTGTTCTAACATGCATCAAACCAGTACAGATGGATAGATTGGATTTTTCTGATCATTTTTCATATATAACTTATTTAATTTGGAGTTAGGTTGAATTTCTATGAATTTTAGAAATTTAGGTCATTTTCTGAAATTTATAAATCATTTCTGACTTATTTTAGTTCCAGAAAATGTTTACTGCGTCAGCATTAGGTCATGCTGGCCTCAGCAGGTCAACAGGCGTCGACCAGGTAAAACATGACGCTGGGACCCACTAGTCAGTAACTAGTCGAATTAACAGGGAGTGTTAGTGCTAATTTAATCCTAACTAAAAGTGTTAGTGGGTCATGGGCCCACATGTCAGTGGCTTAGTTAAATAACTAAATTAATTAGTGTTAACTAATCTAACACCTAAATAAACAGTGCCTGGCCCACACGTTAGTGACTGTACTAATTAATCTATGTTAGTTAGCACTAACCTAAAACTAATTAGAGATTAACAGGGCGGGCCCGCGCGTTAGTGACCCTGGGAGGTCAAACAAGGTCAACCCCAGGTCGGCGGGGTCAAACCCACCGGCGACTTGACGTCGGCGAGGCCAGCGGCGGCGGCGAGCCTCGGGTTTGCGTCTCCGGCGACCAAACGGCCGGCGGAGGGCATCTACGTGACGCGGACGCACGTCCGCATCGAGTGGTGGTGGCGGTTGGGCCTGGGGTGGCCGGAGTTGTCGCCGGCAATGACCTCGGCGGTTGCCGGAGCTCGGGTAAGCTCGGGGTTGAGGCTACGGCAGACGAGCCGGCGCGTGCGAGGCATCTACAGGCCCTACGCGACACGGCGAGGTCAGTGGACAGGACGACGGTGCCGTTGCATTGCCGGAGCCACGTCGGCGGCGAGCTCGGGCGATGGCGCGTGTGGGTGTGCTTGGTGCAGCGACTACGGCGAGTGGCAGAGAGAACGGAGAGGGGAAGGATGGTCAGTGGCTCACGGCGGATGCAGGGGTGGCTTCGGCGGCCGGCGATGAAGATGATGGAGATGGCGATGATGCAGGGACTCCGGCGAGGCACGGCTCGGTGGGGAGGAAGAGGGGGTCGAGGCGAAGCTTGTGGGCATGTCGGAGATGCGAGGGGGAGGCGGTGGGTGCGGCAGCAGCGAGCGGCGGCGATGAGCTCCGCTCGGGCAGGGAGGGAGAGAGAGCAGAGGAGGGGGAAGAGGTCGGGAGAGAGTGAGAGAGTTCCAGGGGGTGCGTGTCGGCGTCCAGGGCATCCAGAAGCTCAGCGGCAAGCAGGAGGTGGCGGATCATGTGCTCGTGCGCGGCGGCCATGCGCGCGCTGTCCTCCTGGCGAGAGGTCGGTGATGACTGGTAGAGGCCAGTGGGCTGGGCCTCTGCTGGGCCATGATGGGGCACCAGGTAAGTGGCCCAGGTAGGCTCTCTCTCTGGTTTTCCTATTTTTAGTCTCTGTTTTCTATTTTCTAAATTTGTTTCTGGATTTAGTAAAAATACTAAACCTGATCTAAAAATCCTGAAATAAATTGTGAGGACCTGTTGAATTATTTCCAACAACCCACATTTAGTTCCAGAATTATTTGAGCATTTATAATTGTTATTGCAATTAAATGGCCAAATTCAAATACATAACGATTTAATTCATGAGTCTAGAAATGGCCTAGAAATATGAGCATCATTTTTGCCAGAGGTTTTCACCTTTAACAAAAATCATGAACTTTTCCAAGAGCATTTTGGATTCATTGAAAAATATTTTACTTGAACCTATTTAAGTTTCATTTGGTGCTTGGGTTTGACCAATCCCCATTTCAATTTTCAAATAAATTTAAACATGAGGCATGGATGCTTATGCAACTATCTGCAAACAAATTCTAGGGATGTGACAAACCAACAAAGAACAGACCCTCGCGAGGCTGTTCTCCCCTTGTACTGTTCCTCACCAGCCCTAGAGGCAATCCACCACACCACAAACTGGAGTAGGGTATTACACCACAATGGTGGCCTGAACCAGTATAAATCTCGTGTCCCTTGTGTCGTTCTTCGTGTAGTTTTAGATCCTTGCGAGGCGGTGAGACATGGGTAGGCTGGAGGTGTGATCTCCGCGTGCCCCCCAGTGTTCAAACCTCAAGGGTCTACCAGAACCCGAAATCCGACAGGGGTTTTGGTGTCATCCGCCTCATGAGGCTTGGCCCCTCGCAAGGGTCTTGAGTTGTTGACGCTGAAGCTGGGCCGTACCAGGCCGTTGATGGAACCACGTGGTGGGCCGCAGGCAGGCAATTCTAGATACCCTCATATCCGGAACGCTGACAGATATGATAGCAAACAGTGCTATAATACCTAACTATGCGGGCTGACAGGGTGAATTGAATGCATCGCTTAGTGTCACCTCAACGGTCGCCTGGCAAGGCCTGCCGGGCTATCTTGCCTGCTCCGCGCCTGTTTTCTGGACACGCCGCAGGACGGGTGTCACTTGTGGGTTTCTTCCATAGGAAATGGACGCCATGTGGGGAATGGCTGCCACTTAATCATCTTGCGGCTTGACACCGCACTGATCGACAACGTGGGTCATGCTTGAGTGGTTGGCAAGGTGGTTTAGCCCCCGTGAGCCCCGGCAAGCTCTGCCGGGGAGTCTTGGCTGCTTGTTTCTAGTGGTGGCCTTGCCCCTTGCTAGGCTCGCCTTCCCGGCAAGGGAAGCTCTTCCTTTGCCAATATCTTACACCTTTGGCTTGGTCTTGGTCTCTCTGAGCTGCATGTTGGTTCTTCAAATCTCCTGGTTCTTCGACCTCTGACTTGAGCTGGTGCTCCAATCTTGATCTTGTGCCTGTGCACAGTTTGGCAACAGACCAAGGGTTTGTTGCACCAACAGAAGCCCCTGGGCCTGCCCCGAACACGCTGCTAAGTGTCGTCGGGGTAGGGCCTAATAAGTGCATAGGCGGAATTGCTGAAGGGGTTGGCCCCTTGAGGTTTTCCGTTGCTGGTTCATTAGTCTTGATTCCAGGGGTGGTTTCTGACGTCCCCTTGCGTGGTGTAAAGCCAATAGTGGTGGGGCCGTGATAGTAATGACCAGTGAATGACTTTAACGAACGGGGTAGAAACTGCCAAATTACTCTTCCCATGGTGCGCTCTTATCCTTAGCCACGTATGCTGCATGCATCGCGCGGGGTAGGTAATGGAGGCACGTGGCGCGGGAGAGTATCTTGAAGGGGGTCTTCCCGCCTTGAATTGGCAGAGGAGGGTGATGGTCACCTGTTGATGGAGCAGTTGCCCTTTCCCACCCGACCTAGAAAAGGAGGGGCGGAGGAGGGAAAGTCATTCACCTCTACATCCTCCTTCTTCTCTTGTTTTCTGCTTACGTTGGTACTGTTGATGAGGAGAGCTCGGGGCCAGCCCCCGGGCTCCTGCTTGAGGCGACTGTTGCCCCACGCCGGTGCTGATGCTCGGGGAGTGAGCCTGGTCCTTGGCATGGTGAATCTTTTGGTCTCTTCAAAGCTCGGTCTGGAGGCGGAGCTGGAGATCATTGGTAATCCCAGCATTGCCCTTCCCAGAGGCCTTGGGGCTGTTGTCGATGAGGCATGCGCTTTTCGGTTGGTTGGTGCGATGGTAGCAGCGTATACCCGTTGTGGGCGATGCCTCTACCATCTTTGCCCCTTTCCCCCTTTCCTCCCTTCCTCTTTTTGTTTGGGGACGGATGTCGGACCTTGCTCGTCACCTTGCGCAGCTCCTAGGTGCACGCCACCAGTGGACCGCGGTGGATGTCGTGGGATATCCGCGGCCACCTATGGGACCGGGCGGCCCCTTGCTGGTTCGGCAGGGGGATGTCGCGTTGCACAAAGAGCAGAACGGCGCACGACAGCATGGCAGAGAGCACACGAGCAATCTACCCAGGTTCGGGCCGCCGCAAGGCGTAAGACCCTACTCCTGCTTTAGTGGATTGATGGTGGAAATGAGTGAGGTGGTGCGTGGTACACTTGCCCGGCAAGGCCTGCCTCCGGGCTACGGTGAACACACGCGTATGGTGGCCTAGGTTTGTCAAGCTTCCAGCCCTCTAACCCCCTCCTACGAATGATGTGGGCCTCCTTTTATAGATTAAGGGGCCACCACAGTGGCAAAATGGTCATTACCCACTAATATGATAGCAAATAGTGCTATCATACCTAACTCTGTGGGCTGACAGGGTGCATTAAATGCACCGCTCAATGTCACATCACTAGCTGCCCGGCAAGGCCTGCCGGGCTTATCTTGCCAGCTCCGCATCTGTTCTCTTGACATGTCGCTGGACGGGTGTCACCTGTGGGTTTCTTCTGTAGGAGATGGCTTCCATGTGGCAAATGCTACCACTTAATCACCTTACGGCTTGACACCACACTGATTGATGACGTGGGTCCTATTTGCATGGTTGGCGGGGTGGTTCAGCCCCCGTAGGTCCCCAGCAGGCCCTATCGGGGAGCCTTGGTTGCGTGCTTCTGGTGGTGGCCTGGCACCTTGCCGGGCGCACCTGCACCGCGAGGGAGGCGCTTTCCTCGTAGATATCTTGTTCTCTTGGCTCGTCCTTGGTCTCTCTGGGTTGTATGTTGGCCTTCAAATCTCTTGGGTCTTCAATCCCTGTCTTGAGCTGCTGCTTCAGTCTTGATCTTGTGCCTATGCATAGTTGGGCAACATACCCGGGGTCTGTTGCACCGACAGTGGATGACCGCTCTGTCGGTCCCTTCGTCGCTGCCCTCCCCCAAGCGCTCCTTGTATTCTCCTTTCCCTTGAGTTTCAGTATCCTGGGGAAAAGGAGCAGAGAAAGGAAAAGAGGGGTTATAGGGTTTTTATCTTTTTTCAATCTTTGCTAGCAATTGCCAAATTTTAATTCAAATAATGTAATCTCTCGATTCCATCTTTGTGTTCTGTAATGCTTGTACTTGTATCAGTACATGAATGAGAAAGATGAACCTTGTCGGGATCCCGTGCATGTGTATGTTCATATAGAGGTGGAGTGCCTCTTTAATAACAATAAATGAGTTTTCCCTGCAAGATATCCTGCCAGCACCCTCTTTTGTCTGCCGGGGAACAGACAGAGGGGCCAGCCCCCCGCCAACTCCCTTTTAACAAAGGCTACTATGACCGTCCTGACTGAAGCAACGTTCAAGTCATGGATGGGAGCACCTAAGTTTCAAAGGAGAGGTGAGGTTTCCTTATGCAAAGTTATATCTTTACAGAACACTAATGGACAAGAGATGAACTCATCTATTTGGCTTGCCGGGGATCGTCGTGTCATGCAATCTTCTCGTCTCTTGTCGAAGTCAAGTCCGTGATAGGAACCTGCAACTCCATGTAGACGAGAATGGATGCAGGATGCAATCCTATCTATATGCATATGAAAATGCTCATGAAATGCGTATGCAGTGATCTGGGTGTGCTCGTGCATGCATGCAATCTTAGTTGGGCCCCCTACAATGCTTCTTTATTTTCTCTTGCACGGGGTCATCGCCCCGGCTTGTACAGGGGGTTACATGCAACTTCGGCAAGGCCATGTACAATGGGTGTCTGCCGGGCAGGTCCCGGCAGCCTCTGTCCCTTACGGGTAGAACTTCCAGAGATGCTCAATATTCCATGAGTTTTGCAACGGTGTGCCATCTCCGGTCACCAGACGGACTATGCCAAGTCTGGTGACTCCTACTACCCGGTAAGGGCCTTGCCACTTCAGTGATAACTTGTGTGTACCCTTGGCGTACTGAACGCACCTAAGGGCAAGGTCACCTTTATCAAAACACCGGGCGTGAACCCTGCGGCTATGATAGCGGCGCAGGGCTTGCTACTAGCATGCAGCACACGTAGCAGCCCGGAGACGGTTCTCCTCGAGTAGCACAGCATCATCACACCGATGCTGGTCTTGCGCTACTTCCTCGTAGGCAAGCACTCGAGGGGACCCGTAAATGAGTTCCATGGGGATAACTGCTTCTGCCCCGTAGACCAGGGAGAAGGGAGTCTGCCCAGTAGCTCGGTTAGGTGTCGTTTTGAGGGACCAGAGAACTACCGTCAACTCCTCAATCCACTGCCTGCCGTGCTTCTGCAGCGTATCGAAAGTCCTTGTTTTGAGTCCACGAAGCACTTCAATGTTCACCCTCTCATCTGGTCCATTGCTCCGGGGGTGTGCCACAGAAGTGAATGAGATCTTGCATCCGAGGGCATGAACGTATTGAATGAAGGCATGGCTCGTGAACTGGGTGCCGTTGTCAGTGATGATCCTTGCCGGAACTCCGAAACGACACACCAATTCTTTCAAGGACTTGATCGCTGACTCAGCAGTCACCTTTCTCACGGAAAACACTTCCGGCCACTTTGTAAACTTGTCGATGGCTACGAACAATAATTCAAAGCCCCCGATTGCTCGGGGGAAGGGGCCGAAGATATCGAGCCCCCAGAACGAAAATGGCCATGATAGAGGGAAGGGATTGGGCAGGCAGGTGTGTTCTCTTCGAATGGAACTGGCAGGCTTCACATGTCGTTACGAGCTCAACTCCATCTTGGAGGGCTGTGGGCCAATAGAATCCTTGCCGGAATGCTTTCCCAACTAATGTCCTGGATCCAATGTGTGAGCCACACATTTCTCTGTGAATCTCAGCCAGCAGTTCCTTTCCATCTTCCCGACAGACACACTTCAATTTCACATCGTTGGGCCTCCTTGTGTACAATGTGTCATCGACAAACTAATACATACTGGCCCTCCGGGCTACTTTCTCAGCTTAATCTTGGTCGTCGAGAAGCTCTCCGGTTTGGAGGAAGCAAACAAGGTGCCTTTCCCAAGTTGGAGCCTGGGGCTCGGCAACGGGGACTAGCGGCACCTCCTCGGTTGTGGGAGCACCAGCCTCGTCCGCAGGATCCATAGGCCGGCTAGAGGGGGTGGTCCGATAGGCTGTGAGGAGTTGTATCCGGCAGGTTCTCTGCCGGGAGCGGATGGCTCTGCCGGGAGAGGCTTACCATAGTCCAACTTTCTCCTTTTCCGGGACATTGTGGCTGGTGATACGGAGGGCTGGGAGAGATGGAGAACAAAAGTTCCTGGTTCCACAGGAAGCTTCTATGCAGCACACTTTGACAGGTGACCAGCTATGTTGTTTTCCGCACGGGGTACGTGCTCTGTTTGCATCCCATCAAAGTGCTCCTCCAATCTCCTCACTTCCTTGATGTATGCTTCCATCAATGGACTTTGATAATCCTTCTTGACTTGTCTCACTACAAGCTGTGAATCTCGTCGAATGATCAACTTCTTGATTCCCAATTCTGCTCTAATCCTGAGCCTGGCAAGGAGCCCTTCATACTCAGTTGTATTGTTGGTGGCTTATTCCCGGGCAAAGTGCATCCGGACAACGTACTTCAAGTGCTCCCCGAAGGGGGCAACAAGAAGCACGCCAGCCCCTGCACCCTGTAGGGAACAAGCACCATCAAAATACATGATCCATTCTTGGGGTGATTCCTTGCCAGGGAGAGCTGTTTCTATCACTTCCTCATCAGGGGTTGGCATCCATTCTACAATAAACTCTGCCAATGCCCTGCTCTGAATAGTTAAAGTGCTCTCAAACTTTAAACCAAAGCTAGATAACTCCAAAGCCCACTCCACTATTCTGCTGGTGGCCTCAGGGTTCCGGAGTATCCTTTGCAACAGAAAACGAGTGACAACCGTGATCTCATGGGCTTGGAAGTACTAGTGCGGTTTCCTTGAGGCCATGATGAGGCCAAAGATCAACTTTTGCACGCCAGAGTACCTCGATCTAGCCCCTTGTAACAAGGAGCTGACGAAGTATACTGGGTGCTGCACCACTTTCTTCCTTGCTGCGTCCTTGGGGTTGCTCTTGTTGCCGTGCTCACTATTGTTCTGATCCTCTTCTGACTCTGTCATGATCTGGCAACTTTCAACCTCATCCACTTCTCGTTGAGATACCAAGGCCGCACTGACCACTTGGTTGGTTGCCGCCAAGTAAAGCAGCAACGGTTCTTGGGGTTTGGGTGCAACCAAGGTAGGCACAGACGATAGGTAGGCCTACAACTCTCGCAATGCTCCATCTACTTCCGGGGTCCACTTCATAGGCCATGTTCTCTTCAAAATTTGAAGAATGGCAGGGCACGCTCAGCAAACTTGGAAATGAACCTGCTTAGCACGGAAACGCATCCGTCAGGCTCCTTACATCCTTAACTGTCCTTGGTGCTTTTATCTGCTAATTGGCCTTGATCTTATCGGGGTTGGCATCAATCCCCCGATGGGACACGAATAATCCCAGTAGCTTGCCGGAGGGAACACCAAACACACACTTCTCTGGGTTAAGCTTCAAGTTGATCTTGCGCAGATTAGTAAATGTCTCCTCGAGATCCTAGATAAGGTTGGCCTTATCCTTGGTTTCGACCACAATGTCATCCAGATAAGCTTCTATATTTTTGTGTAGCTGTGGCTCAAAACCAATCTGGACTGCTCTTGCAAAAGTGGAACCAACAATCTTTAATACGAAAGGCATGCGGACAAAACAGTATGTACCACACGGAGTGATAAACAATGTCTTCTCCTCATCTTCCTTAGACATGAAGATCTGGTGATATCCAGAGTATGCATCCAAAAAGGATAGCAAATCACAACATGAAGTGGACTCCATGATCTGGTCGATGCGTGGCAAGGGAAATGGGTCCTTCGAGCAAGCCTTGTTGAGATCCGTGAAATCAATGCAAAGCCTCCCTTTCCCATTCGCATTCCAGACTACCACTGCGTTTGCCAACCACGTAGGGTGCAGTACTCCTATGACTAAACCAGCTGCCTCTAGCTTCTTGATTTCTTCGGCAATGAACTACTGCCGCTCCAAGGCCTGCTTCCAAACTTTCTGCTTGACGGGTCGGGCATGTGGTCAAAAAGCAAGGTGGTGCTCGATTACCTTCCTAGGAACACCAGGGATATCATATGGTTGCCAGGAAAACACATCGATATTCGCCTGTAGGAACACAACAAGCGTGCTTTTCTGTTTTTCATCGAGGGTGGCGTTGATGGTGAAGGTACCATCAATGCCAGCCAGCTCTGCCAGGACCTTCTTCACTTGGGGTGCAGCAACCTTGGATCTCTTGCTGTTGGAACACTCCGGCATGTCGATAATGGTGCTGTGCACTCGGAGGGAGCACGCTTCCCGTACTCCTTGCCGGAGGTCCTACAATCCCTCTTCTTTCCTTTACTTTCCTCGTCGGGAGTTGCTGCCGCCGTAGCCTCTGCTGCGAGAGCATCCCGGTACATCTTGTCCATGTAGATAATTGCATCCTTCTCATCTGATGGGATAATGATGACTCCTAGTGGCCCAGGCATCTTTAAAGTGTTATAGGCATATTGGGATGCTGCCATGAACTTAGGCAGGGCCGGGCATCCCAGATCTCATTGTACGGCAGGGGGAGATCAACCACATCAAACACAATCTTCTCAGTCCGATAGTTCAGTTCTCCTCCAAACGTAACCGGCAACGTAATCTCCCCCTTAGGATGGCTCCTGCCGGGATTGACTCCTTGAAACGTGCCGGTAACCTCTAGCTCTTCTTCTCCTATCTGAAGCTTGTTGATGACTGCTAGGGAAATCAGATTCAACCCGGCCCCGCCATCCACTAACATCTTGGTGACCTTGAGGTTGCGAATTGTTGGGAAGACCAACAATGGAAAACACCCTACCGTGGTGGTGCGGCTAGGGTGATCCTCCTCATCAAAGATGATGGGCGTGCGGGAGCACTTGAGCAGCTTCCGGGCCTCTGGCGCTGGTTCCATAGCATTGACCTGTCTTGCCCATCGCTTGAGTTGGCAATGGGAAGTGTGCAAAGAGCACCTCCATCAATGCATAGGGCGTCAGTGGCCTTCTGAAATTCCTGCTCACTGGTTTCCTCTTCATTCCCTTCTTCACTCACATCATCACATATTTCCTTTTCTTGGCCCCTGGCGGGTTTTCCTTTGTTCCGAAAGGGTTTGCCGGGGCGGTTTGCTTCACCACCTCGGCCCTTACTGCCAGCAGCATTCTAATATTTTTCCTTATCATGCTTATCATACTCTGCCCTCTCTCTCTTGATGAGCTGTTTAACCTGGTAACACTCTTGAAGGTCTTGGCCTTTGGTCCGGTGGATCTTGCAGTACGGGTGTCGATGTCAAAACCGGCGGATCTCGGGTAGGGGGTCCCAAACTGTGCGTCTAGGCGGATTGTAACAGGAGACGAGGGGCGCGATGTTTTTACCCAGGTTCGGCCCTCTCGATGGAGGTAAAACCCTACTCCTGCTTGATTAATATTGATGATATGGGTAGTACAAGAGTAGATCTACCACGACATCAGAGAGGCTAAACCCTAGAAGCTAGCCTATGGTATGATTGTTGTTCGTCCTACGGACTAAAACCCTCCGGTTTATATAGGCACCGAAGAGGGTTAGGGTTACACAGAGTCGGTTACAATGGTAGGAGATCTACATATCCGTATCACCAAGCTTGCCTTCCACGCCAAGGAAAGTCCCATCCAGACACGGGACGAAGTCTTCAATCTTGTATCTTCATAGTCTAGGAGCCCGGCCAAAGGCTATAGTCCGGCCATCCGGACACCCCCTAATCTAGGACTCCCTCAGTAGCCCCTGAACCAGGCTTCAATGACGACGAGTCTGGCGCGCATATTGTCTTCGGCATTGCAAGGCAGGTTCCTCCTCCGAATACTTCATAGAAGATTTTGAACACAAGGATAGTGTCCGGCTCTGCAAAATAAGTTCCACATACCACCGTAGAGAGAATAATATTTACACAAATTCAATCTGCTGATGTATTCCGTGGCGTGACATCACACCACGACCAAGCCTTTATTCGAATCGTTTTTATTGTCACACCTCAGCCCGTTTAGCGCGGCAGTTTCCTTGGCACGTCTTGTCAAAGCAGAGATCGTGTCCCCTTATTCTAGGATTCTCATCAACACGGGCGTGGGTAACCCAACCGTGCCCGTTGGCACATCTCCTCTATGGAAGGCGAGTCCCGAACGGTCACGGGGAAGGCTCTTGGTATTCAACCTCTTTATAAACAGACCAAGGCTCCACTCCTTTCTTTTAATCTCAATCAAATCCGCCCCTCGCCTCGAGTTCCAACACCCAAAGCTCCAGATTCAGGCGCTTCGGATCTTCGATGATTTCCGGATCTGACCTGCAAGGCCAGTGGATGCCTTCCTCCGTTACGGTAGAAGACGTGCTAAAGCTAAGAGATGCCAGGTATCTAACCGGCGAAATTTCACATAGGTTGCCTGCCCAAGGGCAGGTTATTCCCACTCCCAAACCTGGTGAAAGCATGGTGTTCGCGTCTCACTTCCTTCAGGGGCTAGGCTTCCCGGACCCCTTCGTGAGGGGGCTCACATTTTATTATGGGTTGGAATTTCACGATTTGGATCCAGAGTCCATCCTCCACATCTCATCATTTATTGTCATATGCGAAGCCTTCCTCCGCATTACCCCTCACATCGGATTGTGGCTCAAGACCTTCAAAGTGGAGCCGAAGATGATCAAGGGGCAGCAGGCAGAGTGCAGAGGGGCTGTTATAAGCAGGAATGCTGATGCTCCGTGGCCCGAGGGCTCTTTCCAAGAGGAGCTCAGCCTATGGCAACAAGAATGGTTTTATATCACAGCTCCCAGGGGCACCAAAGGGGTGGCGCCACCTGCCTTTCGCTCGGGTCCTCCACCGCGGCTGGCATCATGGGCCAATAAAGGACTTGACTGGGGGCCGTCCAAGGACGTGCCCTTGTAGAAGGGCCGCATTCAAGACCTCCTAGAGAGAGAGATCACTCTCGTCGTAGTAGCGCAGGTCATGCTGATTCGTCGCACCCTGCCCTGCAAACGTCGCCCCATCCGCCTATGCGAATTTAACCTGGAGGGACCACGAGCTCTCCAACATTTTATGGGCGCAACGCCCGTGGAGATGTATAAGCTTTTCTTCGGGTCACAAGCGATGTGTCCGGACTTGACCGAGGACGCAGGTCTGAGCTGCAATCGCCCGGATACTCAAGTAAGTAGCCCTGTACCCGGACACGCTATCCCATATTTATCATGAATTTGCCCTCAAAAGAGTTGTCCCTTGAACATGAGTGGATAGCGAAAGCAAAGTTAATCAGGTGTCCGGCCCCCTCCCTGAGACCATGCCGGATCCCATGTTAACAGGATGCTAGAGGTTGCGCCTTCGGAAGAAGGTGAAGGGGGGAACAAGGAAGCTACCGCCTCCGCGAAGGAGGCTGTCAGGAAAGGAGGGATCGAGAATCCCTCCATACAAGGGAAGAAGAGGACCGCCTCTGAAGACCCGCAGACCATGGTCTCAAAGCGGGGGAAGAAATCTTCGTCAGAGGGTCCTGCGCCGAGAGATGCCTCGGTCGCATTGTGCCCCCAAGGGGATCAGCCCTCCACCGAGCCGTGAGTAAAAAGGGGAGTTAAAACAAAGGATATCCCTGCCTTATTTCTGATGAAGATAACCAAAATTTTACCTTCTAGTTCGGATCTCAGCCGTTCTCAGCAGAGCTCATCTTCGGGGGATCTTCGTCCAGAGATGATAGACAACGAGACGCCTCCCCCTGCCGTACCGTCTTGCGAGGAGGGCGACCCTAAGGTGTCGTCGCGGAGGGTTTCTCCGAGTCCGACGGGGCCGGAAGGTAGTCATATGTCCCCCCAAAGCCCTCTGCATCCGGCCTTCCAAAAAGGCTATCGGACCAGTCCGGCACCACCTGGTGTACGGTCGGAGGAGCTGAAGGATCTGCTCGGGCGGGCGTCTATCTTAAAAGATCACTGTGCGTTAATGGGTACGGTGATTGAAAGGATTTCATCCGCTGAGAGCGGATTGCATGAAGTCGTCAGAAGTTTACTGACAGGTTTTGAGGTACGCAAAATGATGTATCTTCTGACAGTTCCGCATATAAAACGCGCCCTGTGTAGATAGTAGCCCCCAAGGCTCGGTGTGTTGTCAAAAAATGACAGCGCGCCGAGTCTCATAATCCTAGGTATAATATGTTGCCCTTCCTATGTAGGTGGAGAAGGGTCCGGTGGCTGGCCGGAGAGATGAATTTGCCGAACTAAAGCGGCAACTTGACGTGGCGGATGCCGACATCGCGCTTGTCAATAAGCGACTTGACGAGTCACAAGTTATGCAATTTCTCCGTGGACAACTAGTAAGGGAGATTGATGACCGTGCCTTACAATATGTATGCTTGACGCAGATGGTGCCGCTGCCATGGAGAACCTTCGGGCAGAGCTCGCCTGAGCTAAGGAGCAGGCCAGAAAGAGTGATGCAGCTGCCTTAAAGGTGGCCGAAGAGCTAAAAGCCGAATAGGCTGCTCATTGCCGAAGCAAGAAGGAAATGGCCGAGATGGCCATGAAGTTGAAGACTGCTGCGGACTGCTGCAATCTTCTTGAAAAAGAAGATCGAGCGGTACAAGAGGACCTGAAGAAGGCCACTGCCGAGGCCAAGGATGCTCGCTCTACGATGAGAGCTATGAAGGAGGAGCTGCGTCAGGCTGGAGATATTGCGGCTGGAAAGCCCTTTCTGCTGCGGAGGAAATTCATGGATCCTAAATATGCTCAGTTGGACCAGCTGTGGAGTGTGGAGGATGCTTATCTGGACTTGGCGGGAAGTGCCGTGGACGCGGCCGAACACTTCTGAGATCAAAAGGATCACAAAATGGAAAAGGTTTTTTGGTCGCAGTTCCATAATCCAGAGCGCCCACTTCCATTAACCGATCGCTTGGCCGAATGGGCGGAGCTGAGTAGGTTATTCGGACTTGCCGTGAAGGATGTCGTGAGTCTTTTCTGGCCGAAGAGGCCCGAGCCGAAGGGTTATTTTGGCTTGCTGCAGCAGTTCCTTGGTGCAGTGCCGCATATCAATGCAATGAGGAGGTCGGCATGCATAGAGGGTGCGTGGATGGCTCTTTCCCGTGTCAAGACATACTGGGCCGAGATGAAGGCCACCGATGTTGCATCCCAAGATTCGGACGAAAGCCGAGTACCTGTCGAGCACTATTTTCAGGAAGTTCTGCAGGGCGCTCGTTTAATAGAGACGCAGTGCTCGAAGGATATTATGTTCGAGTAACATGTATTATTGTGAAACAATGTTTCGATGAAATATAAAAGCTTTTTATACTTGTGCCTTCAAGAAATGAAATACCTCCTGTGTGGCCGTTAATGTATATGTGTATATAACCTGAAAGATGGCAGTCTTCGGCTTCAAGCCCCACGCATATAATGCGGGGGTGTTTGCAAAAGGCGCATTTTCACACTTGATCCAACGTCTTGGTCGAATAAAGGAGGTGGTAGCGCGGCAAACTAGGCAATCGGACTATAATGCTTTATCACTTTCACTTAGCCATAGGAGTTTGACAGTGGGGCTACTATATAGCCCCTAGGGGCACCGCGCTCACCCGAATTCGGGTCGCGTAAGTTCCTGACTGGGAAACGGCCCTTCGTCAAGGCGGAGGAATCCTCAAGATTCCAGCGGGTCATCGAGTGGTTGACCAGTCTCACGCTATATCATGACAGTCAGTTTTCGGCTTTCTCTACTGAGGTGCTCGCCTGGCCGAACCGGGGCACAATCACAGTAGTTCTCCTGGTGCCGCCTTAGCCGATAGAGCAGAACGTAAGGCAGCAAAACACAGGAGCTGGGCAAACCCAACATTTGACCAAAGACATGATTCGGAGCTGATGCATATAAGGCCTAACTCGAGACGCCGAACACTCCCTAAGGTATTCGGTCTTTATGAAAACAAGCCGAACAACGCCCTTGGTAATAAGCCCCTGGTGTCCAGGTATGCGCAAAATTCTGACGTGGCCCATGCCAAAACGCCAGCCTCCTCCTCGGTTATAGCAAGAAACCAGGAGATGTGTATCAACAAGAGACAGTAAAAAAGGTTTACGTAGGGTCTTAATCTGAAAAGAATCCTTGTCACGGGTCCCTACTACACGTCTGCGCCTGTGTCTCCGTTGTGCCGTATCCTGGACGGGTGTAGCACAGTGTTCATTTGTAAAAGAGAGGAACTTAGTTGAAAAAGATCGTGCAAGAATGTACGTTATATTAAATAAACAAGGTACGATTCAAAAATGAATAAAATTGAGCTTTATTGTCTCTTGTTGTACATGCGTGGAGCCCCTTGTGTGGGGGTATGCGGCTAGTAAGCCCTTGTATGTTTACGCCGGACTCGTCTAACCGTGTCCGGGGTCTGAACGACCTGTTTAGGTGCTTTGATTAGTGAAGCCGGTTTCGTGTGTGGCTGTCAAGGCAGTCACACAATCTTATGCTCTCGAGGAACACTCGATATTTCATTTTAAGGAGATGATGCCTCGCGGACCGGGCATTTTAAGTGTGAGGGATGCATAATGCGGTATTGCGTTAAAGCGGGCGAAAGCTTTGCATCCCAGTAGTGCTTGGTAGCTACTTGCAAATGGGGCGAGGTGGAAGGTTAACTTTTCGCGGTGGAAGTTGTCGGGTGAGCCGAACACAACTTCTAGCAGTAGAGACCCGTACAATGGGCATATGGGCCTGGCATTACCCCTTGAAAGGAAGTGTTGCTATGGCGAATTTTGGTTGGGTCTATCCCCATTTTGCGGATTGTGTCCTGATATAGCAGGTTTAGATCACTTCCGCCGTCCATTAGGACTTGTGTAAATTGGAGTCCGTCGATTATCGCATCTAATATCAAGGCAGTCCATCCTGCATTCTGGATACTTCTAGAGTAATCCTGATGGTCGAAGGTGATTGGTTTTAACAACCAGTGGCGGGACTCCTCTAGGATAGGCCGTATGGCGCGTATCTCTATGGGCGCCATTCTATTTTTCCCTTTTGTCACGTAAAGTTAGTTGACTGTTTTGACTTCTTGTGGGAAATTCTTTTGTTTTCCGGTGCTCTGCTTGTGGGGTTCGTCATCGTCCTCACTTGGTGTGTCGAGCCCCTTGTGTTCGGCGTTGATTTTGCCGGACTGCTTGAAGACCCAATCTCAGTGGGTATGGTTTGCAGGCTTCCCGGGAGTACTGTGGATTTGGCATATCTTGTCCAAGATTTTGTTTAAGTTAGATAGCTCGTCCTTGTTATCCTTAAGGGGCAGTTTTTTATGATTCTGCCGTGAGCTTTTGAATGCGGCGTTGACTGTCGTGCTCTTCGGGCTGTTTCCCTTTGTCCAGTGCTGGTCCTTGCTACGTCGCGGTTTCCCGTTTCCATTCCTGACTTCGGATTTACTTGGGTCGCTGGTACTGCATCTTGCCAGCCAGCTATCCTCTCCCGCGCAAAAGCGGGTCATGAGGCTTGTTAATGCGGCCATTGTTCTTGGCTTTTCTTGGCCGAGGTGTCTGGCGAGCCATTTGTCTCGGACGTTGTGTTTGAAAGCTGCTAAGGCTTCGGCGTACGGACAGTCGACTATTTGGTTCTTTTTAGTAAGGATTCTGTTCCAGAATTTTCGGGCTGACTCTCCGGGTTGTTGAGTTATGTGACTTAAATCGTTTGCATCCGAAGGTCGGACATAGGTCCCTTGAAAATTTGCCCAAAAAGTGTCCTCGAGCTCTTTCCAACTTCCAATGGTGTTTTTGGGGAGGCTTTTGAGCCAATGCCAGGCTGGCCCTTTGAGCTTGAGGGGTAAGTATTTTATGGCGTGGAGGTCATCTCCTCTAGCCATGTGTATGTGGAGGATGTAATCCTCGATCCAGACTCCAGGGTCTGTTGTTCTGTCGTATGCCTCTATGTTTACGGGTTTGAATCCCGCTGGAAATTAATAATCCAGAACCTCATCGGTGAAACATAGGGGGTGTGCGACACCCCTATATTTAGGTGTACCGTAATATTCGGATACTTGATGTGTTGCATTGCTTACTAGAGCTTGCTTTCTTGGTCCGTATATAGACCGAACTGGGCCATCTTTTTGATGCGAATCCGTGTGCGGATCGCGTGCCGCCTTGTGTACAGCGCCATTTGCCGCTGTATGTTTGCCATGGGGTCGTCTATCCGACCGGGTGGTCTCCTTGTTCTTTGATTGCGGGGGCTCTACGGCCTCCTCGTCAAATTCGGGCAGTAGTTTTCGCTCCGGGTAGCTCTTTGTTCGGCGACTATCGCCGTATTTGTCTGCGGTGTTGAGTACTTTGCTCCATCTAATTCTGAGCGCATCTTCCGCTGTTTTGAGCTTCTGCTTCTGCCTTTTCAGGCTACGCGCAGTGGCGATGAGCCTTTTGTGGAGGTTCTTATGCTCCAGCAACTTGTCCGGCGTGAGATCGTCCGGACTGTTATCTTCGCCGGGGACGGATTGTTTATCCAGGTTGTCCTATTCGGACAGTTGCTTGCTAGCGTGTTCGTCATCCACCGGTTCGCCCTGCTCTATGGCTGGGTCTGTATAGCTGCTGTCTTTGTCGAGGCGGGACTTTGAGCGGAGCTTACGTTGCCATTTTGACTGCTTTTCGAGGGAATGATCCATCGTGGCGTCCCGTTGTTCCTCGTTGTCGCTTCCTTTAGGTGTGTCCACCATGTATACATCGTGAGATGAGGTGGCTGTCCAGTGCCCTATAGGTACTGGTTCATGTTTGTCTCCTACATCGTCGTCCATACTGTCGATGTCTTTGGTGTCGAAGTCGAGCACATCGTTTAATCTTTCGACAGTGGCTACGAAGTGGGTGGTGGGTGGGAGTCGAATTTCTTCGTCGTCCGCATCCCAACCTTGCTGACCATAGTCCGGCCAGGGCTCCCCTGATAAAGAGAGAGACTTTAGTGAATTCAGGATGTCTCCAAAGGGCGAGTGCTGAAAGATGTCCGCGGTGGTGAACTCCATGATCGGCGCCCAATCGGATTCAATTGGCAGGGGCACGGAAGGTTTGGAGTCCGGAGAGGAGTGCGGCACCTTGGAGTCATGAGCTTCGCAAAGGACAGGGTTGGTGTTCGGCTCAATCGACGTAGAGATCGCAGCCCCCGAGGCGGAGTCCAGCCACCCGTCCTCGATCGGTGCAATCGGCTCCGAACTAAGGGTCGGAGCGGGCACTGGCGCGACCCCCAGGGCACTGTTCGACGGCAGAGCTAAATCATGCCCATCGTGACAGTGCGGCACGCTTGGCTATGGCTTGAACCCGTCGAAGATCAAGTCTTCGCGGACGTCAGCCGTATAGTTCAAACTTCCAAATCTGACCTGATGGCCAGGGGCGTAGCTTTCAATCTGCTCCAGATGGCCAAGCGAATTGGCCCACAGTGTAAAGCCGCCGAATACAAAGATCTGTCCGGGGAGAAAAGTCTCACCCTGGACCGCATCGTTGTTGATGATCGGAGGAGCCATCGGGCCTAAAGATGACGACACAGAGGAACTCTCAATGAAAGCACCAATGTCAGTGTCAAAACCGGCGGATCTCGGGTAGGGGGTCCCGAACTGTGCATCTAGGCGGATGGTAACAGGAGACAAGGGACATGATGTTTTTACCCAGGTTCGGGCCCTCTTGATGGAGGTAAAACCCTACTCCTGCTTGATTAATATTGATGATATGGGTAGTACAAGAGTACATCTGCCACGAGATCGGAGAGGCTAAACCCTAGAAGCTAGCCTATGGTATGATTGTTGTTCGTCCCAGGGACTAAAACCCTCCGGTTTATATAGGCACCGAAGAGGGTTAGGGTTACACAGAGTCGGTTACAATGGTAGGATATCAACATATCCGTATCGCCAAGCTTTCCTTCCATGCGAAGGAAAGCCCCATCCGAACACGCGACGAAGTCTTCAATCTTGTATCTACATAGTCCAGGAGTCCGGCCAAAGGCTATAGTCCGGCCATCAGGACACCCCCTAATCCAGGACTCCCTCAACGGGCCATCACCTTTCCCAACTATTTCCGCGGCAGCGGGTTCCCGGCAGGCAGCGCACCTGGCAGATTCCTTGCCGGGGGCCTCAGCTTTTGCCTTCTTGCCAGCACGAGGTGTGCCTGGCCATTCCACGGTCATCACTGCCTTATCTCTTGGCTTCTTGCTACGCTTCTTGCCCTTTCTCTGACTAGTTGATTCATCCTCATCCTCAGAATCAACATTGATGAAATCCTCCTCTTCAAGCAACTTCCTTCCTTCCTCCATCCGAGCACACTTATCCACCAGTGTGTACAACTCCTTCACAATCTTGGGCAACCATACATTCATCTTAGAACGAATGCGATGGTTGCACACATTGGACTTTAAGGCTTCTATAACAGCTGCCGGATGGATATTTGGAATATTTCTATGAACTTTACTGAATCTCTGTAAATACTTAGGGAGGGTTTCTCCTTCCTTCTGCTGGAGAAGCTGCAAGTCGCTGGGCCTGCCGGGATCTTGGTGGCCACTAGTGAAAGCACCGATGAACTCGTGGCACAGATCTGCCCATGAAGAAATGGAGTTCTCTAGCAGGTGCATCAACCAAGACCTCACATTGGACTTGAGGGCCAAAGGGAAGTAGTTGGCAAACACCTTCTCATCTCTTCCCCTGGCAGCCTGAACTGTGATGATCTAGATGCTCAGGAAGTCTGCCGAGTTCAGCCTCCCATCGTACTTCTCGGGTATTTCTGTCTAGAACGTGCAAACGGACGGCCAACGGACTTGCCGCAGCTCTCATGTGAAGGCAGGGCAGTCGACCTCGAAACGTAGGCACCCATCAACACCGAGCACGGGCTCGTCAGTGTTGAGGTCACCGCACCCGTTGGTCCACTGGAGGTCGTTGTGGCGCTGATCTAGGGCGGCGCATGCATCTCCCCGCCGCCTATCCTTCGGGGCTCGACGTTGGCCTAGACGTGCTCGAGGGTCAGAAGAGGCCATCGAGACATCTTCAGGGTCTTGATTCTGTTGCGCCCGCGCCGGCTGTCGTGGTGGGGACTGCACCATGGGGACGGCCCCCTCCATTCGGCCAGCAATGCGGGCGGTTGCAGCCGCTTGGGGAGGTCGTGGCGGGCCAGCTCGTCGCGAGCCCCCAGCCTCGGCGAAACCGAGAAGGCTCTGGATGGTGGCACGCCATTCATTCATCTGCTCAGCTACCGGTGGGAACCTCAATAGTAGCTGAGCTTGCACCATAGCCTCCGTGGCTGTGCTTGGTATGGTGTCGATGACATCGACCGAACCGTCGCTTGGCTCCTAGTAGTGCCAATGATAGCGACAGCGGTGGCGGCCTGCCCACGCTGCTGCGGAATGACCACCGGGGCAGCGTGGGCGTGCGACGATGGTGCTCGAGGGTTTGGGGCTCCGTCGAGCGCAGTGGTCGGGTCGGCCTGCCCAGGAGGAGGCACATGCGCCATGAGCGCCCCCGTGATAGGGATGGCTGGAGGGCGATGGCTCACCCCGAACCGAGCGCCGTTGATGTGGCTGCATCTGCCGGTGGGAGGACGGGGTGCGAGCGGAGTGACCCTCTCGTCCACACCTCGTGGAACACAACCATCGAGACGCTGTAGATGCTGATCTCCTTCGACACCTTCAGCCCCCATGTCGGCCGCAGGGGGACTGGCGGTGGTGTCACCTGCTCCTGCCACACCCCCAGCGGCGCTCATGTCTTCGCCCGTCTCCCCATCCACCACAGCGTTTGAGGCTGCGGGCAGCGCAACCTTCGAGGTGGATGGCTAGGCCGAAGGGCTGGACTTCTTCTTCTTGGGTACCATGGTCGATGGCGTTGTCAAAGACGAAGAAGGTAATGAAGATGACATGCTGCGCACGCTTTCAGTTCGCGCAAGCGAGCCCCCTACCTAGCGCGCCAAAGATGTCACGGGATATCCACGGCCACCTATGGGACAGGGCGGCCCCTTGCTGGTTCGGCGGGGAGGACGTCGTGTTGCACAAAGATCAGATCAGCCCAAGACAGCATGACAGAGAGAACACGAGGAATTTACCCAGGTTCAGGCCGCCATGAGGCGTAGGACCCTACTCCTGCTTTTGTGGATTTATTGTGGAATGGGCGTGGTGGTGCGTAGTACACTTTCCCGGCAAGGTTTGCCTCGGAGCTGCAGCGACTACACGCGTAGGGTGGCTCGGGTTCATGAACTTTCCAACCCCCTAACCTAGTGCCATGGGCCTCCTTTTAGAGATTAAGGGGTCACCACAATGGCAAGTTGGTCATTATCCTCCGATATGATAGCAAACAGTGCTATCATACCTAACTCTGCGGGCTGACAGGGTGCATTAAATGCACCGCTTAGTGTCACGTCACCGGTCCCTAGCAAGGTCTGCCGGGCTATCTTGCCAGCTCCACGCCTATTTTATTGACACGTCGTAGGATGGGTGTCACTTGTGGGTTTCTTCTGTGGGCAATGGCCGCCATGTGGTGAATGGCTGCCACTTAATCATCTTGCGGCATTACACCGCACTGATCGATGACGTGGGTTGCGCTTGAGTGGTTGGTGGGGTGGTTCAGCACCCGTGAGCCCCCGTGAGGCTCTGTCGAGGAGTCTTGGCTGCTTGCTTCTGGTGGTGGCCTCGCCCCTTGTCGGGCTCGCCTGCCTGGCAAGGGAGGCCCTTCCTTTGCCGATATCTTACTCCTCTGGCTTGGTCTTGGTCTCTCTGTGCTGCATGTTGGTTCTTCAAATCTCCTGGTTCTTTGACCTCTGACTTGAGATGGCACTCCAATGTTGATCTTGTGCATGTGCACAGTTGGGCAACAGACCCAGGGTTTGTTGCACCCACAGTTAGGCAACTTTATTTGGAGACAATCGATTCTAACTCTGAAAACAAGCACCAAGCACTCTAGGGCAGGGCAACTACAGTGGATGATGCTATGCAATGACGCCTCCGATATACGAACTCGCACAAGTGAAAGTTTTATGAGAAATAAGAGTCGAAGTTAGTACCAGATTGTCTGGTAAGCTGCACAACACAAAGGTGGCGGTGTGGAGAGAGGAGGAAAACTACGAGATGGACATCGGTGCCGAGGGCACAAGTACATGGCGTTCGGTATCTGGTAGGTGATTTCCTGGGGAATAATTGAACTCAAGCAGCTGTAGTCCCGTGAATTCAGGGGATTTCAGCCAGGCGTCCACCATGCAGGGCATAGTATGCTTGCAAAGGTAGCATGACGGGATGCAGAGGCTTTGAACGGAGCCTTCGTGGGAGGATATGCTGGCTCTGGGGAGTTCAAAATCATTAAAGAGAGATAGCTGACGACAGTTGAGATTAAGGGGAGCGGCGCGCCATAGAGGGCGGCACCAAATTGAGAGGACTTGGGTGCGGCAGCAATCCTTGGTGGGGAGAAGCCAGATGATCTCCCCAATGATGGCGTCTGGCAGATCGGTGATGCGGGCCACCCAAGATTCTACGGGTTCCTAGTATCCGGTGGGGGTAGGCTCGCCGCTTCTCCCCGCGCTGCCGGGTGCAGGATCTACAACAGGTATCACCGCTGGTGGGAGCCTCATCTTCTTGGCACTGGGGTGAGCCAACTCCATTTTCCTCGAGGGCGTCGCGTCGAGCTCAGGGATTTGAGCAGAGTAATGAATGACGAGCCTAGTTGTAGTACGAGTGAAGAAGAAGGGGAGTTGGGGTTTTTCTGTAGTAGTGAGGAAGAAGGGGAGCTGGGGTTTTCTGTAGGAGTGACGTGAGGAATTTGGGGGTATGAGTGGAGCGAGCTGACGATAGGTGGGTGGGAGTGAGGAGGAAGAAGAGCACCCAGGATTTTTTGGTGGCGGTGTGCTGGGTGTGGCTAGCGCCTCTCATTAAGTAAATATATGGGCTTTTGAATTGATTTTATTATTTACTAGGGTGGATGGGCTGTTTTGTCTTGGCCCTATAGAAACAATTACTACTAGTACAGTGGAGACACTCTACATCTACCCAGAAAAACAATTACTACTAGTACAGTGGAAACACTACTGCTTTTGGCTCCTTCGAGGTCATCGAAATGTCTCCCTCTATTGAATATCGTTTTACTTTTGTTCACCGACATGCGGGCCATGCAGTGCGTGGGTCCAAATGCCATCCACCAAATTAGAAGGTAGTATGCAGGCGTAGAGTCACCCCAGTTGTGGCGCGCCAGTAACGAGCTGTCGTATCACAAAACACCACCTCCCCGCAGTCTAAGTTTGACGGACAAAGCAACCATCTTTTCACTCTTCGTTGAATCCCCTTCTCCCTCACCGTCTTCAAGAAAGCCAACGCTTGCATCTGCCAATGTTCTTCTCTCCCAATGAAGGGAAGGTAAGCGGACCGGTGATGTTGGTATATTTTCGTTTAGAAAAAAAGAACTTTTGCAAAGAAGTAACCGATCCACACTCTCTTTTTTGTTTCATTGTCATTGCGATTGTGTTTTCCTTTCAGTGGTCTCCTAATATTTGTCAGTTTCGTGATGGACCAAGGAGAACCAGGCAAAGATCTGTCGATGTTGGAGCAGATGTGGGAGGCTGATCCCCATAGGACAGAGAGCTCCAAGAAGATGGAGGCAGCCACCAAGCCGACCCCAGATACGCTCACGGCCACTACTGAGATGGTCAACGCCCGGTTTGAGGTTACAACCCCCGTGGCCCTGTAGGAGCAGTTTTCCCCATTTGAGGATGTGTCCCCCCCTGTTGAGCTACCGAAGGTTATTTTCTTCTTTGTCGATCTCGATTGTGGTTTTACATCTAAGTATGTGGTGATAAATAATGCAAAATTTTATTAGCTTCGATGCCATGCTACCTTCCCTGTCATGCATACTTTTGACTCTACATAGTGGTTTAAATAACTTGTGTTTCTTATATTGTAAAGTAATTCAGAATTTGTTTCTGTTTCAATCAGAGCCCTGATGCAGACAAGGGTTGTGTGATTGTACATGTCACTCGCGATGAGGCAGATGACCTGAATATACGCACTGGGAAAACAGAGTTCTTAGGATGTTTGATCCTGGAAGGCATTTGCACTTATACCAATGTCAAGATGTATTCCAGCCTCACTGTTGTTAGGCATGTTTTCTAGGGTGTACTGAAGCACTAGAAGTTCAAAGCTACTCCTTCATTTGTGAGGCATACTGTTCTTGTCAAGCTTACGCAGGAAGATGACGTGGCATGCGTCCATAAACAAGTTTATGAGTGGAAAGGCCACAAGGTTGTCTTCAAGAAGGTTCACAGGATTGAGCTGCTACCGGACGCCCTCGATGATGTTCATGGTAAGGTCCGTCTTGTGTCCATACCAAATTAGATCAATGCATGAAATAGTTGCCCCAGCAAGTGTTTAATAGTAGTTTGGATTGTATCTAATTATTCGAACCTTGCCTATTATCGAGCCATCTGGGGCTAGTACTCTGTTTGAATCTGTCTATGGGAACTGCTGTTGCTTTTGTTTGTCCGTGAATCATGTGAGAACCATCCTAATTGCTGCCGAAACAGATGCGTCCTCACTAGTTTTTTCATGAATATGGCATGGTAAGACATAAGTTGTCACGGTTTATCATACGAGCGGTGTGTGTTTGATGAAATAGAGTACTCGTTCAAGAACTGTGCGCCAACGTATACATAGGGTACGTAAGGCTGGTTAAGTACTTGTAAACACTGTTGGTGCTACCCTACTTGTAGGCAGTTGTGCAAAACACGGAACATTGGCTCAGCGTGCTTCAACACTAAAAAAGTAGGCTATCGACCAGCTAACAATCAATAATCTACTGTTTGACATATAAGCAACTATGTATCTTGTTACAGTGGTTCATGCAGTTAACTGAGGCCACAATGTAAATTCCAAACGTTCACACACTAGTCTAGCGTTCACGTGGAACATTCGGATTAAACTCGGCTTCATAAAATACTAGAAAAGCATAAGTTAAGCAATTTTATACATCTCAATGATTCATAGAACATAACAAACATATACTAGTTCACAGCAAAAGAAAAAGTTGTGAGAAGGTTTACAAATCAGGAAAAATCAAGCAAGGCTTCTCTGAACAAAGGGCCTCCCTAGGTTGGCTTTTATTTTCTTTAGTTCACTTTGGTTTTTCTCTGCCACCATCCAGGGTTAGGTTCTCTCCAGAATAACCAATTATAATTGTGTTCTCAGTTCGAATGCTGAACTGAACCATGTAGTGTACTGACCATCTGAACTTCTTGTGCAGTTCCACTAAATTTAAGCACCGCTATTTGCAGAAATAAGCATACCACAATACCTCTTGTCCACGCACCAGTCCCAAAAACCTTCGTACAGTCATCCCAGCTAGTCCTCGTTCCATGGATGAACTGGGAGAAAGTGCATTCCCTACTAGGATGCAGTTGTTTTCGCTCGTCCCTGCACTGCAACCAGGAAGCAAAATGTACGAATCAGCTTCCTTTAGATTGTGTTGGTCATTCTACCTAGTTACTACTAATGTAGGAATACCTGGAAGACGGGTGGTTAGATGACGCCAACTAGGAATAGCCATCTCATTTTGTGGAGTTCTACTAAAACTAAGGTGTGTACTTTTGATTGCGTAGATAGAAACGATATGGAGACAGACATCCATGTTTGCGCAAATATGAAATATAGTTACTTAAACAATGATAGTTATTTGCAGTGGCATATGATTAATAGCAACATCTATTGTGTCATAATTGGAACTACATTGATAGTATGAAAGTGCCCTTAAGTAAGTAGCATCACATCACATCAACACTTCCACTAGATTAAGACTAGCCATAGTGGGAGTAACTTCTGTAGTAACAGCGAGTCCAACTCAGCAAATTTGTTTATGTGGCAATGAGTTAATGAGGAGAGAGGTAGTTTTAGTAACTCAGCTAGTTACTGTAACATCACATGTCCCAATGCAATATGAATCTAAAACCTAATAAATGAAGCTTTGCATGTCACATGTCTGCATTTCTCTAATGACCCACAATTATAGGGGATCAATTGTAGCTCTTTTCCATAAGTAAGAGTGTCGAAGCCAACGAGGAGCAGAAGGAAATGACAAGTGGTTTTCAGCCAGGTAATGTCTGCATGTGATGAAATTGTAATAACAAAGTACTTTGATAGCAAGATAAATTGTAACAAGCAAGTAATGATAGTAGTAACAAAAGTGCAGCAAGGTAGCCCAAACCTTTTGAGGTAAAGGAGAGGCCAAAACGATCTCTTATAGTAAGCAAAGTGTTCTTGAGGGTACACGGGAATTTCATCTAGTCACTTTCATCATGTTGATTCGATTTGTGTTTGCTACTTTGATAATTTGATATGTGGGTGGACCGGTGCTTAGGTGTTGTTCTTACTTGAACAAACTTCCTACTTATTATTAACCCCCTCCCAAGCATCCGCAACTACGAGAAAAGTATTAAGAATAAATTCTAACTATAGCATTAAACTTTTGGATCCAATCGGTCCCTTACGGAATAGCACATAAACTAGGGTTTAATCTTCTGTCAGTCTCACAACCCATCATCTAATAACTACTCCACAATGCATTCCTTAGCCCCAAATATGGTGAAGTGTCATGTAGTCGACGTTCACATGACACCACTAAGGGAATCACAACATACATACTATCAAAATATCGAACTCATATCAAGTTCACATGATTTCTCCCGTGACCTCAAGAACAAAAGTAACTACTCACAAATGATATCATGCACAAGATCAGAGGGGTATTAAATAGCATATTGGATATGAACATATAATATTCCACCAAATAAACCATATAGTAATCAACTACAAGATGTAATCCACACTACTAGTCACCCACAAGCACCAATATATAGTTCCTGTACAAATATTGAACACATGAGATGAACTAGGGTTTGAGAGGAGATGGTGTTGTTGAAGATGTTGATGGAGATTGCCCTCCCCAAGATGGGAGAGTTGTTGGTGATGATGATGACGATGATTTCCTCCTCTGGGAGGGAAGTTCCCCCGACAAAATCGCTCCACCGGAGGATAAAAGTGGTCCTGCCCAAGTTCCACCTCGAGATGGCGGTGCTCCGTCCCGAAAGTCCTCTCCTTATTTTTTCTAGGTCAAAATGACTTATATACCAGAAGGTGGGCACTAGGGCGCGCCTGGGCTCCCTGATGTGCCCAGGTGGGTTGTGCCCTCCTGGTGGCCCTCCTCTGGTACTTATTTTCTCCAATATTTGTTAAATATTCCATAAAAATCCTCGTGGAGTTTCAGCTCATTTGGACTTGTGCATAATAGGTAGCTTGACGTAGCTTTTTCAGGTCCAGATTTCCAGGTGCCGGAATTCTCCGCCTTGGTGCATACCTTGCATATTATGAGAGAAAAGGCATTAGAATTACTCCAAAAAGCATTATTATACAATAAAACAACATAAATAACAGTAGGAAAACATGATGCAAAATGGACGTATCAACTCCCCCAAGCTTAGACCTCGCTTGTCCTCAAGGGAACATCGAAATCGAAAAACATGTCCACATGCTTAAAGAGAGAGGTGTTGATAAGCACAAAATACGGACATAGAAGCAGCATGTAGATTATTATAACAACAACAAATTTAAACATAAGACTTTTATCATGGAACTTTTATCATAGACTTCCCATGAATAAGTGACAATTCATTACACAGTTGAAGTATAAAGCATAAACTCTATTAGAAACCAACAAACTATGTTCTCAATCAACTTTGCAAGTACAATTCATCATCTTTTCAGAAGGGTCACGTATCGGAGCCTTTAGGCAAGTCCACATACTCAACTATCATATAGACATTTATGATAACTAACACTCACCGCATACACATGAGCAAAATGTTTCAACGAGACACATAGAAAGATAGCTGCTTATAGTTTCGCCTCCCAACGTATTCACCTCAAGGGTGATGTCAACAATAATAACTCATGCCACCCATATTCAACTAGACATATGTGCCTAGATCTTTCCTCACCACATGATTCTTGCCAAAGGAGAAAAATAAAAAGGAATAGAGAGAAAAACTTTGACTCTTTCATAAAAGTAAGAGATAGACCCTTCGCAAAGGGAAGCAAAGGTTGCCATGCGCTTATTTGTTTGTATGCTCAACCCTTTAGTGCAAAAGAAGCCACGTTGTATTGCCCCTTATGATGGAAACCTTTATTATGCATTATGTCGCTTTTATTCTTCACCATCACAAGTTTGTACAACGCTCAATTTTCTCTTACACTAAATGATGTCAAAATTGTAGAAGCTATTTTCATTGCCTTATTGCTGAAGACAACTTACTTGAGGGATCTTGCTCAATCCCTAGGTAGTTATGGTGGACTCTTGAAAATAAGATTTGGGTTTTTGGATGCACAAGTAGTATCTCTACTTAGTGCGGAATTTTTGGGTAGCAAAGATAGGGGCAAGAATGACATGTTGAAGGATCTATGACAATATAACTTCTATGTGAATATGAACAAACATAAACCATTACGTTGTCTTCCTTGTCCAACATCAACAATTTTGGCATATAAAATTTTGATGGGGGCTCAGAATCACAAAAGATTTCTCGGATAGTGTATTTATATGTGAATCTTCTCTTCCCTTATTAATTCCTTCATGAGTTGCATCATTGACCAATGCTATGTTTGTCAATCTCTAATAAAATTTCCTACTTATACTCTTCCTTATGTGGGGTCATCACCTACCATAGGATTAGCATATGATCTTTTTAATTTATTTCCTTTCTTTTTATTGCAACATGAAAGTAAAGAAAGCAAAAACTCAAACTAAACTTTATTATATATATCTCGCACACGATTACAAGGATAGATCACTAAGCAAACTCTCGAAAAGAAAGGATCAAACTAAACTTTTATTCATCTAAAGCAAAAGATCAAACTAAAATAAGTAAAGGCAAAATATAGTGGGGATGATATGATACCGGGGCACCTCCCCCAAGCTTGGCGGAAGCCAAGGGGAGTGCTCATACCCGATACTCAATTTTCTTTTGGTGATGAAGAAGTAGGTGGTGGTGATTAACTAGATGCGATCTTGTCCTGGGGTTTCCAAGGCAGAGGTCCACCATCGTAAGAGGAAGAATGAGTCTCACGGGTCCTACAAATGGTAGCCAAACTCATACCTTTAAACCTCACCTCATATTCAAAACTTGGTTCTAGATGTCGTAGATCTGGCCTTGGAGGAAGTTAATTTGCTTGTTGAGGGTGAAGATGATGTCCTTTATGGGCTTGCCATCCACCTTGAGATCACGGGAGAGGTCCGTGATCATGAGGTGATTCGCATGGAGTCCACATTCCACAATCCCCTTGCACCGGAAGACGTCTTGCTCCATAGCTTCGAGCCTAGCCTGCATGGTTCCCGTCCCCTTGAGACAGGGCACATCACGAAGGTGAAGCACCCCTCGTGCATCTCAATGACCTGAGGGTGCTGCACCACCTCCTGCAGATATGGGTTGATTATGTTCTTGAAGAACTTGTCATTTGAGGAGCTTGAAGCAGCCATGGTAGATGGGATCTGACAGAAAACAGCAAGGAAAAGGAGAACAACGGATTTCTCCGCGATACGATGGTTAACAGGTTCGGGAAGTATTTATAGATTTTTTATCTTGGAGGACAAGCATACGGGAGAAAAACAGAGTACGGGAGGTGTCCCAGGTGGGCACAACTCACCTGGGCGTGCCAGGCAAGCTTGGCGTGCCCTGGTGTATTGTGCCCACCATGGGACGATTCATGGTAGTTTCTTGCTTTGAAGGAAGTTGATTTGCTCATTGATGGTCAAGACTATGTCCTTCATGGACATGCCATTGAGATCACGGGTAAGGTCCGTAATCATGAGGTGATTGGCATTGAGTCCACTCTCCACCATCCCCTTGCAGCGAAAGACTTCCTGCTCGATAGCTTCAAGCCTAGCCTCCACGGTTCCCGTCCCCTTGGGTACTTGCACATCACGGATGTGCAGCATCCTCTCATGCATTTGGATGGCCTGAGGGTGCTGAACCACCTGCCGCACTTATGGGTTGATGACGTTCTTGAAGAACTTGTCCTTAGAGGAGCTTGAAGCGGCCATGGTAGATGGGATTTGACAGAAAACAACAAGGAAAAGAAAACAGAAGATTTCTCCTCAATACGGTGGTAAATAGGTTTGGGGCGTATATAAAGATTTTTTTCTCTTGGGAAACAAGCAAATAGAAGAAAAACGTAGTCCGGAAGGTGCCCCAGGTGGGCACAACCCACCTGGGCAGTGTCGATGTCATAACCGGCTGATCTTGGGTAAGGGGTCCCAAGCTGCGTGTCTCAGGATCGATGGTAACATGGACATGGGATTTTACCCAGCTCCGGGCTCTCTCAAAGAGATAATACACTACATGTTACTTTTGATTGTATTCGATGCGTATGATTACAGAGTTGATCTACCTCAAGATCATATGTTGTGGTCTAAACCCTAGAGGTATGATTAGTAATGTCATGATCATCTATCGACTAGCCTGGACTCGGCTTATATAATGTACCAGAGGCCTAGGATAACAAGAGTCCTAGTCGAATACGCCAGTGGAGAGGAGTCCCTGTCTTGATCACCAAGTCTTGTGGAATCTTCCTCGTGTATACATCGGCTGTCCGAACTGGCCCATGAGTAAACGGAAATGGGGGTCCTCGGCCCAATCCAACTGATCGGGAGACGACGTGGTGTGTACCCCCTAGTCCAGGACACCGTCAGTAGCCCCTGAACCGGTCTTCAAGTTGGGGACGCTCCTGATTCTTCCGAACTATTCTTCATCTTCGGTCATGAGGATTGCCGAAGTGAATCCGAAGAGTTTACACGCCGGGTATCTGAGGAGCCCCTTTAAGTTCTCGGCCATTATAAATGCCTTGTTAATCTTTACGCCACACCTCGGGTTTGAAGTTGTTTCCGTGCGGTGGTGTCCTCTTGCATCCGAGCTCCAATGTCAGACTGCATTCGAGATATCTTTTGCAGTCGAGCACCAATGTCGGACTATATCCGAGCTCCAACGCCGAACTATATTTGAGCTCCAATGCCGAACTATATCCGAGGTGTCATAGATCACCTTGGCTTGAAAAAGTTTGAAGGAGGTTTTCCGAGTTTAACGCTGAAAAGTTCTCCATGGTACGAGCCATTCAAATCCAAGCTTTATGCCGGACCACATCCGAGCCCCAACGATGGTCAGCGTCCGAGGTGTCGTAAACTACTTCGGTCTTTCAGAAGATTGAACAAATTTAGATGAGCTTAATGCCGGAAATGCCCTCTATGGAGCCAGCCACTGGCGCCCGAGCTTTATGCCAGACTGCTTCTGAGGTGGTGCACCACCCCGACCGTGGGCAGTTTTTTTTCGAATATTTTTAATTGGTGCAATTTATTCTCTGCCGAGATATATAGCTAGTATATGTATATCCAATAGCCCTCAAGGTGTGTGTTGGTCTAAAACTCGATACGCACTTGAAGGAAAACAGTAAAACTCCTGATCCTAGTAGCCCCTGAGACTCGGGTCGATTTGCAAAATCGGCCTGAGGATCAACTCCTAGCTCGGTAGCATACGTAGGAATAGAAACGCAGTGTAATATATTAGAAATAATGATCCACAGATAGGCCCCTGAGAGAGGGTTTGTGAGAAGTCGCTGTGATATATTAGCTTGATACCGGATAAGTCCTAGATGGTACTTATTGTTGTCCGAAGACGCGCTTGCCCATAGTTCGGTCATGCCGAACATTGAGCACTTTGAATTCTCTGCATTGGATAAGTGATGCAGTAGCCCCCAAGACACTGGTTGGGTGGCAACAGCTGATCAGGGGATCGATGTGCCCCTTTAATATTTATAAATAATGAGCATGAAGCCCAATAGCCCATGAGCCTTAATGTGCGCACGGGTGGCCGAATTAAGGATCGATATCTGTTTGACATAAATTTTTTTGTGTTTAACATCAACTTTCTAGGAAAGAGATTAAATATCTCATAAAGGAGTTAGAGCTAGCGAAAGCTGAGCTCACCAAGGTCGGCCTGAAGGGGTTTAATAGATAGGAAATCAATGCCAATAAGGAACTATGAGAGTGTTATGTCAGCTGCTCGGTTGTCTCCAAGAGACTATGCCATTGAGACTCACTACAAAAAAATAGACACATCCGTGACATTTTGGGCCGAACGAATTTTTTCTGTCATACTTATGAGACTTCTATGATGATAATTGTGACAAACCCGGTATCATCATAGATGTGGTGGGCTCCTACTTCTATGACAAAAAATCATGACAGAAAATGGGCTTTTCATCCTGGGCGGGCCAGAGACATAGCTGCATGGCATTCTTTGGGGCGTCCATGATGGAAAAAACCGTTGTAGAAGCAAGGGCGAGGAAAATATCAAGGAGTTCCCGGTTACAGTGGGTGGTCGGGGGCCGAGCGATGCGCGTTTCTCTCATACCATACGTGCGTGTGTGCGAGGCATTGCGCTCTCACTGAACCAGAGCGAGGCGTCTCCTAATTGAACCCGAGCGATTGCACTCTAGGCTACGCGTTACTGAACTCGAGCAATCGAGCGATTCCTTCGCTACTGCTACTAACTGAAGCCGATCGATGCTGCCTATGGATGAATAGTGAGCGTTGCTGGGGGGGTTTGGATGAACAGTGAGCGTTGCTGGGGGGTTTGGATGAACAGTTCCTGGTGGGGGTGGATGAACAGGACCCCGTGGTGTTGCCTCTGGATGAACAGGACCCCGATCGAGACGGTTGGGGCTGGATGAAGAGGACCCCGTGGAGGGCTGGATGAACAAGACGACCCCGTGGAGGGCTAGTTGAACAGTAGCGGCTGGAGGATTGGATGAACAGTAGCCCGTGGAGGGGTGGTTGAACAGGACCCCGTGGAGAGGGCTGGTTGAACAATAGCCAATGGAGTAGCGCACGGTGGAGGTTGGATGAACAGGAGCCCGTGGATGAACAGTCACAGGTGGAGGCTGCAGGGGTTCGATGGTGGATGAACAATAGCCCATGGAGGCTGGAGGAGGTCGATGGTGGAGATCAACAGTATCCCGTGGAGTCCCGTTTTGCGGTACGCCACACCCCTCCCGATGAACAGGACCCCCGTTTCGACCGTAGCGCTCAAACACAAGTCCGTTTCCTCTGTTTTGCGGTACGCCACACCCCTCCCGATCAACAGGATCCCGTTTCGACCATAGGAGGTCCAACAGAAGTACATTTCCTCCATTTTGCGGTACGCCAGACCCCTCCCGATGAACAGGATCCCTTTTCGAACATGGCCGGTCGTACACAAGGCTGGTTCCTCCATTCTGTGGTACGCCGGGCCTCATTTCCATCGGTTGTTCCGTCCAAGCCCTCCTGATGAACACGACCACACATTCTGTTCCGACCCAGTCGGTTGGCTCCCCATGAACACGACGACAACGCAGTTTCTCCGTTCCGACCTAGCCATGTACACGAGCCCTGGCCGTACGTATGCTCGAGTAGGCGTTCGAGACCCCGCCTGTATGTACGTACGTGGCCGTATTTTCTTTCTTGCACCCTGGTCGATGTACGTACGTGTACATGCTACATCCATGCCTCTACTACGACACGTGCGCGCCTCTACATCGGCCAGTATGTACATACACGTTTGCGACCAGAATGACAACGCTATGTACGCTTCGACCAGGTGGGTCCCGACTGTCAGGCACTTCCTTGCATGCAAAGATGTAGCTGGTGGGTCCCAGCAGTCAGGGGGGCGAATCATTTTTTGCCCGTAATATGGACGCACTTCCTTGCATGTGAAGATGTAGCTGGTGGGTCCCAGCATTCAGGGGGGAAACGTTTTTTTAACGAAATATGGTGGCCCGTCCGGTGGGTCCCTGCTGTCAGGTGGAGGAATAATTATTTTGCGTGTAATAAGGAGGCACTTCCTTGCGGCTGTCGTGGACCCAGCTATCAGCCTCTCCATTTACAGTACTCTTCCGATGGAAGTCGTTCCTTGACCATGTTGACCATGCCGCGCCGAGAGCACTAGGGCGGTGGATGACGGTGATTCCTAGGAAGGGGACGACGTGGAGCCGGGGAAGACGCGATAGTGGAAGCCCGCGCGGAGAGGAGTACGAGGGTTCACTGGTTCGGCTGCGGTGTGAGGCTACCGTCACCGTAGGGCCTGGCCAGCGGTGGGAATAGTAGGTGGCGGTGAGGCCTCCGCGGCAGCACAACTGTCCACGAGAGGTAGGAGCATGCAGAACGACCGGCGCTGCTTTCGGCGGCTGGAGCAAGAAGACCAGAGGTTGAAGAAGCACTACAGCCGTTGGATGGACATCGTATAGTCACTGGAGCTAGAATCGTTCATATTGACTAAGTTGACAAAGCCCTTCGTCCCCATCAACTTAGTAGGCCCACAACGCAGCCTCCCGCCAAGGTGGGTCCCAGCTAGCAGGGGGAGTATTCGTGTTTTTGTTCATAATAGGGAGGCACTTTCGATGGGTCTGAGCTGACAGCGTGGGGAATGTTTTTTTGTGAAATATGGTGGCCTATCCGGTGGGTCCCAACAGTCAGGGGGGAAACGTTTTTTTTCATGAAATACGGCGACCCGTCTGGTGGGTCCCTGATGTCAGGTGGAGGAATAATTATTTTGCGCGTAATAAGGAGGCACTTCCTTGCGGCTGCCGTAGACCCAGCTGTCAGCCTTTCCACAAACAGTACTCTTCCAATGGAAGTCAGTCGTTGAACACATTGACCACACCGCACTGAGAGCACCACGGTGGTGGACGATGGCGAGGCCTAGGAAGGGGACGAAGCGGAGTCGGGGAAGATGCAACAGTGGATGCCCATGCGGAGAGGAGTACGAGGGTTCACTAGTTCGGCTGCGGTGTGAGGTTGTCGTCGTCACAGAATAACAGGGGGTGTGGGTGAGTGGAGGGATGGCCTGGCCAGCGGTGGGAGTAGTAGGGGGCGGTGAGGCCTCCGCGGCAGTAGAGCCGGCCACAGGAGGCAGGAGCAGGCGGCACGACCGGCGCTGCTTTGGGCGGCTGGAGCAAGAAGACCAGAGGTGGAAGAAGCACTATGGCCGTTGGATGGACATCGTACGGTCACTAGAGCTAGAATCATTCATATTGACTAAGTTGACAAAGCCCTCTGTCCCCGTCAACTTAGTAGGCCAACAAGTAAGCCTCCCACTATGGTGGGTCCCAGCTAGCAGGGGGTATTCATTTTTTGTGCGTACTAAGGAGGCACTTCCTCGTGTGCGAAGATATAGCTGGTGGGTCCAATATGTTAGCAGGGGGAATGTTTTTTTGCGAAATACAGAAGCCCTTCCGGTGGGTCCTAGCTGCCAGGTGGAGGAATCATTATTTTTGCGCATAATAAGGAGGCACTTCCTTGCGTGCGGCCGTGGACCCAGTTGTCAGCCTCTCCACGTATAGTCCACTTCGGATGGATGTCGTTCATTGACCATGTTGACCAGGCCGCGTCGAGAGCACTAGGGTGGTGGACGACAGCGAGGCCTAGGAAGGGAACGACACGGAGCCAGGGAAGGCTCGGCAGTTGTTTCCCACACGGAGGGGAGTATGAGTGTTTACTGGTTCGTCTGTCGTCCCCGGAGAATAATAGCAGGTGTGGGTGAGTAGAGGGATGGCTAGGCCAGTGATGGGAGTATGGTGGGGCAGTGAGTCCTACGCGATAGCATAGCCGGCCGCGGGAGGAGGGAGCAGGCGGTCTTGCCGGCGCTTGTTTGAGCGGCTGGAGCAGGAAGAGCAGAGATTGAAGAAGCACGACAGCCGTTGGATGGACATCTAACAGTCGCTGCTCTCGTGTGTTGACTAAGTTGACACGGTGTTGCCTGTGCGTTAACTTTTTTTAGGAGAGCATACGCGTCAACCTGTAGTAGACGCACAAGTCAGCCTCAAATCTGTGGACAACATCATACAACCCATCTGCTATTATTTCTAATAATGCACAGCCCATTTGCTAATTCTTAAGATTTTTTTGGAGCCCATCTTCTTTTCGTAAGCATTACACCCCATATTGTGGCTACGGTTAAAAAGTATACAAAATTTTGCATATTTTGGTGTGGTCAACTGTTTTTAATCCTGAAATATCGATTCACATTCAAACTATTTTGAAAAATAATTTATATAAATAAAAAATCCAAATAATTGTCCACACATAAAAATCAATGGAATTTAAAATCTTGTAATGAAAAAAATTGAATCTAATTCCCAGTTTGATGTGTTTTAAAAATGTATAGCCCATTTCTGGGCAAACCGAATGTAACTGTCCTCGTCTTGAAAGATTTGCAGCCCAGCAGGGCTGATAAAGCAAGTAGGCCTCCTTTGGGTATTTCTTTTTAAAAAATAGAACTGGGCTAGCCATTTTCAGCAGCAAAAAATCACAACTGGGCTCGTGATGTGGTAAACATAAATAAAACCCTACCTAGATGGGCCACAGCCCCCGCAAATCCCCATTGTTACCCTGATCCGTCACTAAAACTAGTATAAATAACAACTGCTTGTTCCTCAAAAAAACTTGCACGACCTGCCGGGTCCCTGGTGTCAGCCGCTCGTACCGTAGTTCTCTTGTTTATTGACTACATTGACAATGGCTTTAGCCCAAGATGTCCAACCATTAGGAGGAACCATATTTTTGTGCTTGTAATATAGAGGCACTTGCGTGTGTACTGCCATGACGCTGGTGGGTCCCTACTGTCATCCTCTCCACGTATAGTCATCTCCCTGTTCATCTCGGTTGTTGATGACGTTGACAATGCAAGAGGGCGGCGCACCATGCACGGCGACCGAACCAAGGCGGAGGACGATGGCGAGGCCTCGGACGGAATGAACAGGAGCCGTAGAAGATGCGCCGGTCCAGTCGCAGTGTCACGACCGGTTTTCCAATAAAAATATTTATTGAGAAACCAATATTTTGAGTCCAGTATGAGAGAAATCCTCCTCACTGGTAGACAATTTCTTGATACAATAAGCCAGTAGCATAAAATATATTACAGGGTCGAACTGCGGTTGCTCAACCAAATTATTACAAGCACGCCAATAATTATACATAATGGCGGACATGACACAGTGGTGTGGAGACATACTACTGACTCGAGGATAGGGCGGTGGTGGAATAACGCAGGGGAAGAGAAATACAAGACTCTAAGTCTATCATCTCATCGAGCGTTGAGGTGAGGCTCGATGAATTTATTTGGTAGCGGAAGCGGATATAAAACAGTGACCAAATCCAGGGTCGCACGAGACTGACTGGGACTCCTCTAAGTGTCAGACTCGCTATCAAACTCTTCATCCATGAGATCGCCTTCGTCAGCATCTGGCCAAATCAACAAGCCAGTGAGTACTTTGAAAGTACTCGCAAGACAGTTCGGATGTAAGATATAACAAATGCATGCATGGATGCGTCACGAATAAATTCATCAATGTACATTCAAAATTTAGCATGACAAGGTAAGTAAAAGGGAAACGGCGGTAGTCCGCCTGAAATCCCAACAGAACATAAATAGTTACTGATCGGGTGTCTAAAGCGACGCCTCGAAAGGTGAACATATAAATATAAGGAAAAAGATGCCACAGTCGAGCGTCTTAGCGACACCACATAAAGGGCTTAAAAAGAAATACCTCCGTCGGACGTCGGGGCGACGTCACAGAAAGGGCTTTAAAAGAAATGCCACAGTCGAACGTCGGGGCGACATCACAGAAAGGGCTTTAAAAGAAATGCCACAGTCGGACGTCGGGGCGACATTACAGAAAGGGCTTTAAAAGAAATGCCACAGTCGGACGTCGGGGCGACATCACAGAAAGGGCTTTAAAAGAAATGCCACAGTCGGACGTCGGGGCGACATCACAGAAAGGGCTTTAAAAGAAATGCCACAGTCGGACGTCGGGGCGACATCACAGAAAGGGCTTTAAAAGAAATGCCACAGTCGGACGTCGGGGCGACATCACAGAAAGGGCTTTGATTCATAAGTAAATAATACTCATAATAAACATTTAATTCATGAGAATAAATGGGTTAGTCCATCCACAGGAATATTCATTTAACCGGAATTAGCACTCATGCGAATCACCGGAGTCTCTGTCATCAAAACTGTCATTGTTAGACAAGATAATAAGAATTTGGACATGGAATAGATGATTTGGAGGGGATATATGACTCTGCAGAGTTTGTACAAAATTATTCCCACAGCCAACGGATTTCCGTAGTCACAAAGGACTAGTTCCGTTTACGGTATTTCGGAAGAAAACACAGCTAACCAGTACACACCCATCCTACCTCTCGATGCTAGGAATCACCCTAGACATCGTCCAAGAAAAACTTTTGAGATGGGGAGATCACAATCTCGAATAGCATGGGATCAAATTTATATACGCGCGCTCTAAGGGGTGCCCCCCTCTCGGTCCCAACCGGAAACACCCATGCCCCCTGACCGGATGACTGGCTTTAATCCAGGGCCATGGAACCATCATCACGGCCTCTCCTTTTGGTGTGTACCAGAAAAGCGGTTTGCAACTTACTAAACCATATTCCTTGCGGAAAACATGTGGTAGTACAGGGAAGAAAATGAGAGGAACTGGACCGACACGGTTTGACACTGAAGTCACATAGTCCGGCATGAGACTGGCATGCTACAACACTGCCATCTCACCCTTCCTCATGCCAACACATGGCCATTCATACTCACATCCATCCACTTATGGATCGTCGAACTCACTTACCTCATTATCGCATAAAATAACGTTCATTGATATGCTTATCAACATGCCATGAAACTAACTAAATGCAAAACATGCCAAGACACTCATCATATCAAAAGTTCAAACATGCTTGCCTGGTTCAGAGTAGTCGGAGCCTAGCTCGGTGAAGTTCGCGGCTCCGTCACCTCCTTCGGTATCTACGGTATAAAGAAAGTATATGCGCTATCGTAAATACCAAGAGGTGCACAAAAAGTATACCAAATATTTTTCAAATAAATCTTATAAAAAACTAGACAAAATTTTAAAGAGAACAGAAAAAGAATCAACCAAAAATACCTTTCTGTTTAAAAGTTATAAAGGTTTTTGTCCAGGGACTCATCTATAATGAAACAGAAGTTTTCTAGGGGCTAGTTTATAAAAACAGAAAGCGCTTCGGTAGCGACTACGCCAGCCCAGAGGGAAAGCGCATTCGGCAGAAGACGTTTTCAGAAAACGCTTCGCTCCGACAGGATAGAGAGGCTGACAGGCGGGTCCCGCCCGTCAGGTTTAAATATTCAAACGGGGCGGCAGAGTTCGCCGGTGCCCGAGAGCCGCGGTGGTCGCCGGCGGCGATCCACGGCGAGGCAGAGAGATCGGAGGGTACCTCCGTGTTCAGGGCACCCTTCCGCGTCGGTTGGTGGTGGTGGTGGCGGTCGGCGAGCACCACGTCGATGGCGAGCTTTGCTCCGGCGGACGGCGGTTCGGGTGGTTGCGGACTTCGTCGGAGAGAGCTGCAGTGATCAAATTGAGGAGGGGGTTAGGCTTCTGGTAGCTAGAGGGAGTAACTGACGGGGTTTGGGCGCCGGAGATGGCCTCACCGGAGCGAATCGTGGTGGAGGCCGAGGCGGATCGGGGCGGCCGGAGTTGAGGGGGAAGGCCTCCTCGGGGTCCCCCTAGTGGCCTGGCGTGGCGTTGGTGAGGTGTGGGGATGAGGCGTGCACGAGGGTGAGCTCGGGGGCCCTTTTTATAGGCGGCCCGAGGCGGTGGCCATGAACGGGGATTTCCGGCGATGGTTACGGTGGCGCAGTGCTCGGTCGGGGTGATTAGGGAGTCGAGCGCCATCGTGGGAGTTTACTGGGTCCGTTTAGACGCTAACCGGACTTGGATTAGAAGCTTAGGGCAGGCTTTGGTCGGAACGGGACGGCGCGGGTCCGTTGGCGGCAGAGAGCGTGTCCAGTGCTGTCGGGCCACGGCGACGGTGCAGCGGGGGTGCGCTGGCATGCATGAGGCCACGCGGAGAGCCAGGGAGCGATGGGCGGCGCGGAACGGCGTTGAGCTGCCGTTCTTGTCCCCTGTCAGCCGCCACGGGAGGTCCCGACGCCGCAGAAGACTCCGGCGAGGGCGGGCCAGCGTGCCACCGACGCCAAGAAGAGGCCAAGTGAGCGTGTGGTGCTCCAGACAGTAGGAAGAGGCGGAGAGGAACGTGCCAAATGCACTGTGAACGCGTGAGTGAAGCTGACGAACGAACAATGACAATGAAGACTGAATTTTTCTGAATTTTGAACAGTAACAGTGCCCGCAAGGTGTTCGACAGAATGCTTTTGGCCTCTGCAGATTTTTCCTTGAGCTGAAACTTGGTGGAGTGGCTTCTCATTGCTCACATAGGTTGCCTGAATTTTGGTGGAATTTTTGGAGCAGTGTAGATATGAATTTCATCAAATTTGGCAAATCTGGTCCAAACTTGCAGAGACTAAATTTTGAAAAATTTGAAAAGAGGAGGAGTGGATCAAGATGGTTCTGGGTTGTGGGTACAAAGGACTATCCAGGAGAGTTGGTTTGAGGTCAAAACTCAAATGCAATATGTTACTTGCTTTGAAAATCCCTCAGGCTCCAAATAATTATCAGATTTGTTTTGAGAGGAAAAATGATTAGAATAAAATCCAAAACTTGTTTGGATTAGTTGGGACAGAGGACTTAGGTTGATCACAAGGTGTAGGGGAGGTTTTGGAGGGGTTTTACCACATGGGAACAATGCAAAGTCAAGGGTGGTTCCAAGATATGAAAATCCCCAAATTTTCATGGAGTTTCATTTTAAAAGAAAACAATTTAAACTCAAAAATTAAATTTGAGAGAGAACCAACAGAGAAGAAGTTTCAAAATATCAAACACCAAAGTTTGAAAAGAAATAAAATCCTTGCCAAAGCAAAGAAAGTTTTTAAGTGGAAGGTTTTTCTGAAAAAGAAAATTTTTAAATAGCCTCTCCTCAAAAACCACAAAGTTTTTGATAAAAACCAAAAAAAAAAAATTTAGAGTGTCACAACACCTACCCCCTTAGGAAAAATCTCGTTCCCGAGATTTCAGCTGATCCTTAAATAGGTGTGGATGCTCAGTCCAAAGAAAATCCTCGCTTTCCCAAGTTGCTTCACTGTCGGTGTGATTGCTCCACTGGACTTTGAAAAACTTGATGGTCTTCTGTCGGGTCCTCCTTTCAGATTCCTCTAATATTCTTACGGGACATTCTCGATAAGTGAGGTCTGGCTGCACGTCAATTTTCTCATGGGATACTTGTTTCTCTGGGTTGCTTACGCACTTCCTTAATTGAGAGACGTGGAACACGTCGTGAATGTCGGACAAGTCTTCGGGTAAGTCTAGCTGGTAGGCTACAGTGCCTCTTCGTGCCACTATGCAGAATGGTCCAATGAATCTTGGTGCTAACTTTCCTTTAATCTTGAATCATTGCAATCCTCTCATAGGGGATACTCTCAGGTATACGAACTCACCGGGTTCGAAGCTGACCCTACGATGTTTCTGATCATAATAACTCTTCTGTCGACTTTGAGCGGTCTTAAGTCGGTCTCTGATTAGCTCGACCTTTTCCTTGGCTTCTCTGAGCATGTCCGGTCCGATGATGCGGCTGTCTCCGGTCTCTGACCAATTTAACGGGTAACGACACCTTCGTCCGTATAAGGCCTCAAATGGTGCCATTTGTAGGCTGGCCTGGTAGCTATTGTTATACGCGAACTCGGCATATGGAAGGCTTTCTTACCAACTGGTTCCATATGTGAGGACACATGCTCTCAGCATGTCTTCTAAAATTTGGTTTACGTGTTCAGTCTGTCCATCAGTCTGTGGGTGGTATGCGGTACTGAAGGCTAGTTGGGTTCCCAAAGCCTGTTGTAAATGCTCCCAAAATCTTGAGACGAACTGAGTGCCTCTGTCGGATATTATAGTCTTCGGGACACCGTGCAGACAAACTATGCGGGAAAGATAAATCCTGGCAAGCCTCTGAGTGGTGTAGGTTGTCTTCACTGGAATAAAGTGTGCCACTTTGGTCAACCTGTCAGTGATGACCCATATGGGATCATTCCCGTGTCGTGACCGAGGTAGTCTGACAATAAAATCCATCCCTATTTCATCCCATTTCCACTCAGGTATTTTGTTAGGTTGCAGTAGTCCGGCTGGTCTCTGATGTTCAGCTTTTATGTGTTGACATGAGTCGCAACATGCTATGAAGGCGGCTATGTCCCTCTTCATACCGTGCCACCAAAATCTTTCCTGAATATCCTTATACATTTTGGTTCCTCCAGGGTGGATCGAATATGGAGTGGTGTGTGCTTCAGCTAAAATTTGCTGTTTAAGGTCTTCTATGTTTGGCACGCATAGCCTTTCTCCGTACCATAATATTCCTTCATTGTCTATGACGAATTCCGAGGCCTTGACCATACTCAACTTTCTTTTAATTCCTTCAATGCTGGGGTGACCGGGCTGAGCTTCTTTAATTTTCTCCACAAGGTTGGGTTGTATTTCCAAGTTTGATATGGTGCCTTCTGCTACCATTATCAAGTTGAGCTTGGCAAATTCTTGATGGAATTAGGGCCTCAAGCTGTGCAGATAGTTTCCGTCGGAGCTGGGGTTCCGACTCAGGGCATCGACCACTACATTTGCTTTCCCTGGATGGTAATGGATACCAACATCATAATCCTTTACCAATTCCAACCAGCGTTGTTGCCGTAAATTTAGTTCTGGCTGCGTGAAAATATATTTAAGACTTCTGTGATCCGTATATATTTCACATCGATTCCCAAGTAAGAAATGCCTCCATTCCTTGAGTGCATGAATAACTGCTGCCATTTCTAAGTCATGAGTGGGATAATTTTCCTCATGCTTGCGAAGTTGCCTTGAAGCGTAGGCGACAACCTTGCCTTCTTGCATCAACACGCATCCGAGACCCTTTCTGGACGCGTCACAATATACTTCAAAATTCTTGTGTATGTCGGGTACAATTAATACCGGTGCTGTTGTTAATTTCCGCTTTAGCTCTTGGAAACTTTTCTCGCAGGCTTCTATCCACTCAAACTTCTTATCTTTCTCGCAGGCTTGGCTATGGTGGAAAATCCTTCAATAAATCTGCGGTAATATCCTACCATTCCCAAGAAACTCCGTATGTCCGTTATGCTGGCTGGTGATTTCCAGTCAAGTACGGCCTTGACTTTCTCTGGGTCCACTGCGATACCGTCTTGAGTCAGCACGTGGCCTAGAAAACCTACTTGTCTTAGCCAAAATTCGCACTTGCTGAACTTGGCATACAATTTGTGTTTTCTTAGCTCTCCTAGCACAATCCTGAGATGTTCTGCGTGCTCTTCTGGTGTCTTGGAGTATACCAGAATATCGTCGATGAATACCACGACGAACTTTTCCATAAACTTCATAAATACTTTGTTCATGAGGTGAACAAAATATGTTGGGGCGTTAGTTAATCCAAAGGGCATCACTGTGAACTCGTACAGTCCATATCTGGAGGTGAAGGCTGTTTTGGGGATATCTTCCGTTCGTACCTTCAATTGATGGTATCCTGACCTTAAGTCAATTTTTGAGAATACCTTGGCCTGAGGAAGTTGATCAAACAAATCGTTTATCCTTGGCATCGGGTATTTGTTTTTGACTGTGACCATGTTAACTGCTCGATAGTCAATACACAATCTCAGCGTTCCATCCTTCTTTTTGGCAAATAAAATTGGTGATCCCCAAGGTGAGGAGCTGGCTCGAATGTATCCTTTTTCCAGTAATTCCTTTATTTGCTTCTTCAACTCGATCAACTCGGATGGTGCCATTCTGTACGGTTTCTTGTATATGGGGGTGGTTCCTGGTGCTAGCTCAATGCGGAATTCTATTTCTCGGTCTGGTGGCATGCCTGGCAGCTCTTCGGGGAATACATCTGGAAATTCACACACTACTGGAACCTTGTTTAGCTCAGAAACGTCCACCTTATTTAATCTCGGTTGCCGGGGTATTTTTCCTTCCTTGGCTGATACTCTTATTATCTTCCCTTGGTGGTGTGTGAGAATTACGGTCCTGTTGAAACAGTCGATAAAACCCTAATTGGTGGTTAGCCAATCTATCCCTAGGATGACATCCAGTCCTTTATTTTCCAATACAATAAGATTTGCGTGAAACTCCAATCCTTCAAACTCAATGACCACATTCTGACAGTAATTCTGAGTAACTTGCTGAATCCTAGGGGACATGATGGTCATGGATTTCTCCAAAGGAAGCATCGAAAAATTATTTTGCAAAGCAAAACTTTTCGAAATGAAAGAGTGAGAGGCTCCAGAATCAAACAAAACCATTGCAGGTATTGTGTTGACAGGAAACGTACCGAGTACGATATCCGGAGCATTTTGTGCCTCCTCTTTGGTTACATGGTTCAGATGACCCTTCCTGTGGTTATTGTTGGGATTGAAATTGTTTCGCTTGGGCGTTGAATTATTGCCGCCGTTGTTCGGCTTTGGGGTTGAACTCCTTGGCTTGGGGCACTGTTTGGCATAGTGCCCTTCTTCTCCACAAGCGTAACAAGTAACGCCGGGGCGATAGGTGAATTCCTTGTCCCTTGCATGAAAATTCTTGATTGGGCGTGAGACATTGGATGAGAATTTGTGTGTCCCACCCTTTTGAAAATCTGTCTTGCTTCGGTGATTGCGAGCGTGATTAGTCTGGTCCCTTTTTCGCTTGCGGATATCTTCCAGACTGCGTCTCTCATTTTCCAGAGTAATGGCCTTGTCTACCAGTGTTTTAAAATCAGGAAAAGTGTGCACGACCAGTTGGCATTTAAGCGCGGGCGCCAGACCGTCAAGGAATTTCTCCATCTTCTTGATTTCAGTCATACGTTCCTCATTGGCGTAGCGGGATAATAGGGTAAATTGACTGTTGTAATCTGACACTGTCATGTTCCTTTGTTTGAGGTCATCGAATTATCTCTTCTTGATTTTCATAATACTCTTAGGAATATGTGCACCACGGAAACCTTCCTTGAAATCATCCCAGGTTATGTCATTTTCGTTGGGATGCATGTGCAGAAAATTCTCCCACCACGATGCGGCTGCTCCTGTGAGATAGTGTGGAGCATATAGTACTTTCTCGAGATCTGAACACTTTGCAATAATTAATTTTCTCTCCATATCTCGAAGCCAGTCCTCGGCTTCAAGAGGCTTGTCAGTGTGAGAAAATGTTTGAGGACGTGTCTTCTGTAGCTCAGATAACTTGGAATGCTGCTGATACTGTCCATGATGATTCCCCATGTTGATGACTTGGTTCATCATCTCACGGTGTTGTTGCTGACTCTGCTCATAAAGGCGGCACATTTGTGAAAGTGCCGATTCACTGCCCTGTTGGCTTGACTGTCCCTGAGTGAACTCGTTGTTGGGTTGTGCATCATAATTTTCCTCTGGTGGAGTTGGCATGGAACGTGTCCAAGGATGAGACATTTTTCACTCTGGGGATATATTTTGTAAAACTCATAAGAAAAGCGGAAAGAGTCGCAAAAAAAACCATAAATGCATAAAGCTGGCAGATAGAATTAAATAACTCAGCTTACTTAAGAAAAACAAATCGACTTGCGCACGGAGAAGGACTGCTCATTACATATCTTACACGCGGGCGGTAATTATACAATACATCACTCAGGATATGCGTACATAATCCTGACATGTTATTTAGGCTAGTGCACTTCTCCAGATCCTACATGATGCGCAAACAGGCTACTTCTCACAACCTATGTACATATCTTACAAAGCGGTGCAATACACGGCAGTTAAGCGTACTCAGGCAGAGATGTTGACGACCTCCTTTGCCCTGCCGAGGGCGAGGCGTAGCAAGGTTGGGGACTCGACTTCCTCCTCGCTAATAGGCTCCATACGTGTAGTGTTGTGCAGAGTGGACGGAGCGGTTGCCAGGGGCGGAGCAACACATACAGGAGTGGGCGCGAAGGGTGGTGCAGTGCGCGCTGAAGTGGGTGCAATGACTTGGTTGAATTCTTCGGTAGAAGGCAGGCGACGAGTAGGTGTATAAGATGCTGAGGACGAGACCAAAGTCAGTGGCGGAGCGATGGGTAGGAGCTCCCTCCTGTTGGCAGCACAGCCATGGACTAAGTCCATGCGGGTAGCTACGAAGTCGTCCACCAGGTTGTCGAAGGCTGCCTCCAGGGCCCGGAGATACTCAATGAGCATCTCAAAAGCCTCGTCTCGTTCTCCTCTGGGGCAGGAGTATGCGTAGTGACAGGTGGAAGGCACATGGCACGGAAGATAACGGTAACGACGAGTCTTCATCACGGGAAGGACATCCCTGAGACGAGCTATCGCCTCGCGGGTTGCCATCTGCATAGCATGACTCTCCGTAGGCATGGCTCTTCCCATGAACCGGAAGCGGCGTAACTCACCACGCCCTCCCTTGAACTGTACCGCGGCCTGGTGCATGGTCAGACTGTCGTTGACTCGGTGCTGGCAGAGTGTGAATACTGGGCGCACGGATGGCCCCATCGCGACCTGAACGATGAAAGAAAGAAGCTTGACGAACCCATCGGGCACGTTGGCGAAGGTCTGAGACTCGCAGCTGTTGTCGGCCATCTACAAAAGTAGGCAAAAATTCTGCATGGTCAGATCATAAATTTATGCTGACTGACAGAAAATGACTACAATTGCAAAAATATAAATTAGCTCTATCATGGTAATAACCAATTAGCGATCGCACCTAGTGGCTTCCTATAGTCAGCCTGGCTCTGGTACCAAGCTTGTCACGACCGGTTTTCCAATAAAAATATTTATTGAGAAACCAATCTTTTGAGTCCAGTATGAGAGAAATCCTCCTCACTGGTAGACAATTTCTTGATACAATAAGCCAATAGCATAAAATATATTACAGGGTCGAACTGCGGTTGCTCAACCAAATTATTACAAGCACGCCAATAATTATACATAATGGCGGACATGACATAGTGGTGTGGAGACATACTACTGACTCGACGATAGGGCGGTGGTGGAATAACGCAGCGGGAAGAGAAATACAAGACTCTAAGTCTATCATCTCATCGAGCGTTGAGGTGAGGCTCGATGAATTTATTTGGTAGAGGAAGCGGATATAAAACAGTGACCAAATCCAGGGTCGCATGAGATTGACTGGGACTCCTCTAAGTGTCGGACTCGCTATCAAACTCTTCATCCATGAGATCGCCTTCGTCAGCATCTGGCCAAATCAACAAGCCAGTGAGTACTTTGAAAGTACTCGCAAGACAGTTCGGACGTAAGATATAAAAAATGCATGCATGGATGCGTCACGAATAAATTCATCAGTGTACATTCAAAATTTAGCATGACAAGGTAAGTAAAAGGGAAACGGCGGTAGTCCGCCTGAAATCCCAACAGAACATAAATAGTAACCGATCGGGTGTCTAAAGCGACGCCTCGAAAGGTGAACATATAAATATAAGGAAAAAGATGCCACAGTCGGGCGTCTTAGCGACACCACATAAAGGGCTTAAAAAGAAATACCTCAGTCGGACGTCGGGGCGACGTCACAGAAAGGGCTTTAAAAGAAATGCCACAGTCGGACGTCGGGGCGACATCACAGAAAGGGCTTTAAAAGAAATGCCACAGTCGGACGTCGGGGCGACATCACAGAAAGGGCTTTAAAAGAAATGCCACAGTCGGACGTCGGGGCGACATCACAGAAAGGGCATTAAAAGAAATGCCACAGTCGGACGTCGGGGCGACATCACAGAAAGGGCTTTGATTCATAAGTAAATAATACTCATAATAAACATTTAATTCATGAGAATAAATGGGTTAGTCCATCCACAGGAATATTCATTTAACCGGAATTAGCACTCATGCGAATCACCGGAGTCTCTGTCATCCAAACTGTTATTGTTAGACAAGATAATACGAATTTGGACATGGAATAGATGATATTGAGGGGATATATGACTCTGCAGAGTTTGTACAAAATTATTGCCACAGCCAACGGATTTCCGTAGTCACGAAGGACTAGTTCCGTTTACGGTATTTCGGAAGAAAACACAGCTAACCAGTACACACCCATCCTACCTCTCGATGCTAGGAATCACCCTAGACATCGTCCAAGAAAAACTTTTGAGACGGGGAGATCACAATCTCGAATAGCATGGGATCAAATTTATATACGCGCGCTCTAAGGGGTGCCCCCCTCTCGGTCCCAACCGGAAACACCCATGCCCCCTGACCGGATGACTGGCTTTAATCCAGGGCCATGGAACCATCATCACGGCCTCTCCTTTTGGTGTGTACCAGAAAATCGGTTTGCAACTTACTAAACCATATTCCTTGCGGAAAACATGTGGTAGTACAGGAAAGAAAATGAGAGGAACTGGACCGACACGGTTTGACACTGAAGTCACATAGTCCGGCATGAGACTGGCATGCTACAACACTGCCATCTCACCCTTCCTCATGCCAACACATGGCCATTCATACTCACATCCATCCACTTATGGATCATCGAACTCACTTACCTCATTATCGCATAAAATAACGTTCATCGATATGCTTATCAACATGCCATGAAACTAACTAAATGCAAAACATGCCAAGACACTCATCATATCAAAAGTTCAAACATGCTTGCCTGGTTCAGAGTAGTCGGAGCCTAGCTCGGTGAAGTTCGCGGCTCCGTCACCTCCTTCGGTATCTACGGTATAAAGAAAGTATATGCGCTATCATAAATACCAAGAGGTGCACAAAAAGTACACCAAATATTTTTCAAATAAATCTGATAAAAAACTAGACAAAATTTTAAAGAGAACAGAAAAAGAATCAACCAAAAATACCTTTCTGTTTAAAAGTTATAAAGGTTTTTGTCCAGGGACTCATCTGTAATGAAACAGAAGTTTTCTAGGGGCTAGTTTATAAAAACAGAAAGCGCTTCGGTAGCTACTACGCCAGCCCAGAGGGAAAGCGCATTCGGCAGAAGACGTTTTCAGAAAACGCTTCGCTCCGACAGGATAGAGAGGCTGACAGGCGGGTCCCGCCCGTCAGGTTTAAATATTCAAACGGGGCGGCAGAGTTCGCCGGTGCCCGAGAGCCGCGGTGGTCGCCGGCGGCGATCCACGGCGAGGCAGAGAGATCGGAGGGTACCTCCGTGTTCAGGGCACCCTTCCGCGTCGGTTGGTGGTGGTGGTGGCGGTCGGCGAGCACCACGTCGACGGCGAGCTTTGCTCCGGCGGACGGCGGTTCGGGTGGTTGCGGACTTCGTCGGAGAGAGCTGCAGTGATCAAATTGAGGAGGGGGTTAGGCTTCTGGTAGCTAGAGGGAGTAACTGACGGGGTTTGGGCACCGGAGATGGCCTCACCGGAGCGAATCGTGGTGGAGGCCGAGGCGGATCGGGGCGGCCGGAGTTGAGGGGGAAGGCCTCCTCGGGGTCCCCCTAGTGGCCTGGCGTGGCGTTGGTGAGGTGTGCGGATGAGGCGTGCACGAGGGTGAGCTCGGGGGCCCTTTTTATAGGCGGTCCGAGGCGGTGGCCGTGAACGGGGATTTCCGGCGATGGTTACGGTGGCGCAGTTCTCGGTCGGGGTGATTAGGGAGTCGAGCGCCGTCGTGGGAGTTTACTGGGTCCGTTTAGACGCTAACCGGACTTGGATTAGAAGCTTAGGGCAGGCTTTGGTCGGAACGGGACGGCGCGGGTCCGTTGGCGGCAGAGAGCGCGTCCAGTGCTGTCGGGCCACGGCGACGGTGCAGCGGGGGTGCGCTGGCGTGCATGAGGCCACGCGGAGAGCCAGGGAGCGATGGGCAGCGCAGAACGGCGTTGAGCTGCCGTTCTTGTCCCCTGTCAGCCGCCACGGGAGGTCCCGACGCCGCAGAAGACTCCGGCGAGGGCGGGCCAGCGTGCCACCGACGCCAGGAAGAGGCCAAGTGAGCGTGTGGTGCTCCAGACAGTAGGAAGAGGCGGAGAGGAATGTGCCAAATGCACTGTGAACGCGTGAGTGAAGCTGACGAACGAACAATGACACTGAAGACTGGATTTTTCTGAATTTTGAACAGTAACAGTGCCCGCAAGGTGTTCGACAGAATGCTTTTGGCCTCTGCAGATTTTTCCTTGAGCTGAAACTTGGTGGAGTGGCTTCTCATTGCTCACATAGGTTGCCTGAATTTTGGTGGAATTTTTGGAGCAGTGTAGATATGAATTTCATCAAATTTGGCAAATCTGGTCCAAACTTGCAGAGACTGAATTTTGAAAATTTTGAAAAGAGGAGGAGTGGATCAAGATGGTTCTGGGTTGTGGGTACAAAGGACTATCCAGGAGAGTTGGTTTGAGGTCAAAACTCAAATGCAATATGTTACTTGCTTTGAAAATCCCTCAGGCTCCAAATAATTATCAGATTTGTTTTGAGAGGAAAAATGATTAGAATAAAATCCAAAACTTGTTTGGATTAGTTGGGACAGAGGACTTAGGTTGATCACAAGGTGTAGGGGAGGTTTTGGAGGGGTTTTACCACATGGGAACAATGCAAAGTCAAGGGTGGTTCCAAGATATGAAAATCCCCAAATTTTCATGGAGTTTCATTTTAAAAGAAAACAATTTAAACTCAAAAATTAAATTTGAGAGAGAACCAACAGAGAAGAAGTTTCAAAAGATCAAACACCAAAGTTTGAAAAGAAATAAAATCCTTGCCAAAGCAAAGAAAGTTTTTAAGTGGAAGGTTTTTCTGAAAAAGAAAATTTTTAAATAGCCTCTCCTCAAAAACCACAAAGTTTTTGATAAAAACCAAATTAAAAAAATTTAGAGTGTCACACGCAGGCGGAGGGGAGTACGAGGGTTGACTGGTTTGGGTGTGGGTGCGTGTTGGGGCTGACGTCGCCGGAGAATAACAGGACGTGTGGGGGAATAGAGGGAGGGACTAGCCAACATTGGAGGGCATGGTAGGGCGGCGGAGGTGCAGCCAGCCATGGGAGGCGGACGCAGGTGGAGCCGACTGGGTGGTTTGGTTTGGGCGGCTGGAGGAAGAAGAAGACAAGAGATTGAAGATACATGACAGATGTTGGATGTCAATCCAACGGCTGGTTGACAGAATCGTTTGTTGACTGGCTAGTAAGTCGACACCACCTTGGATAGGCTATTTCCTCATGGGTCCCAATTGTCAGAATCCAAATTTGTCACATTCATGCGGCCTTTCCTATGAAAATTTACAACCCATTTGATGTGTTAGTTCGAAATAAGTTTGTGGGTGCTGGTGGGGGCTAATCACTTGGCTTCTGTAATGCACAGTGAGCTCAAGCACCCGGCGAGAGTGATGTTATTTCCCTTGGTTGGGATTTGTTACAATATTTCTCTCTAAATTAAACCAATTGCAAGCCATTTGCCTTGTTTGAAACAAAATATGACAGTCACAGCCGAGTTGAAAAGGGCAAGAACATCTATCTCCAACTTACAAACTGTACAAAAGCACAAGGGTTAATTGTTCATCAGGTTTACACAAAACCCAAGTTGAAAAGGGCAACAACATCTAACTCTAGCATTGTTTTCGGCAGTCATAGTCAAATGGATCGGTCAGGTCCATAGAATGAACATCCTGGGTGTCACATCCCTAGTCTGGTATGACTTAGACTAGCTAGGCATTTGTGCATCATATTTAAATTTCATTTAAATTTGAAATGAGAATTGGTGGAACCCTCAGAATCATTTTTGAAAATGACCCAAATAAAAATTTCTCCAAAAGGGTCCAAGAAAATGCTCATGTTGCCCTCTGAAAATATTGGACAGAGATAAAAATCAAACCAATATTTTTAGGAGCTCATGGATATTTAATTTGGCCATTTGGATTAATCCGATAATTATTTGCTTTGGATATATATCGTTATATATATGAAATATGGTCCAAAAATTATGCCATTTATGAAGGAGCTCTGGAATAATATATCTAGCTCCTGCAAAAATTGGCATAAGGTAATAAGTTGATTTAGTATTTTATTATATCAAAACAAATGTCAGAAAATTTAGAAAAAAAGAATTAAAACAGGAAAACCTTACCTGGGCCTCTGCCTGGCGCCTCTGGCCCAGCAGCAGCAGGCCGGCCCAGCCAGCAGGCGGCCCAGCCCGCCTCCTCCTCTGTCGTCTTCGTCCTCGACAGAGGGAGGGGAGCGTGCCCGGCGCGCGCGCGCCCCACCGCGCCACGCCACCAGCCTCCCTGCTTGCCTGGCGCCCCCCTTCGTCACTCTGGACGACCCCGCGCGT
>NC_041381.1:78997037-79011170 GCF_002162155.2 Triticum dicoccoides
GGCCACCACCTCCCCCTCTCCCTCGCTTCGAGTCCGGTAGCCCCGCCATGTCGTCCACCACCTCTCCGTCAAGCCGTGCCCCTCCGGACGCCCTGTGGAGCCGCCGTCGCCGTCGTCTTCCACCTCGGGCTCCGACCACCACCGCCGTCGATTCGCCGCACGCAGGACGTCCCCGAGCCGCTGACGCCTTCGCTGGGCCCGCGGTGAGCTCCGCCACCGTTCCCCTCTCTTCTCCCCCTTGTTTCCGCGCCGTAGCACCATTCCCCACCACGGCCGGAGCCTCTCGCCGTCGTCCATGTCGCCGTCGCCGTCTCGGCCCGCCTCCGCCCAAACCGAGCATCCCATCGCGCTCCCGGTGCCACGAGGGTGCCGCCGAGCCCCTCAGGTGGCCTCCCTATGCCCCGCAGCCTGTTCCCGCTCGAAGCCGAGCTCCGGCCGCCTCCGCGGGCTTTGCTCCGGCGAGCTCCGGCCTCCCCCGCTCCTTCCACCTGCCCCACCAGATGCGCGAGAGCCCGGGCTACGCCCCGGTGCTCTCCGACGCCGCCCCCGTGGCCTGTTTCGCGGACGCCGCCGCGTCCAGAGGTCGCCGCCGACGGCCTCGCCGGTCTGACGAGTGGGCCCCGTCGGCAGGTGATTAGCTTAGTGCTAATCACCGTTAACTAACCCCCCCTGCGGCTGACAGTGGGCCCCAGCGCCACTAACTTTTTATTAGAACTAAACTAACCTCGGTTAAACCCCCCTGTCACTGACGTGTGGACCCCACACGTCAGGTTTGACCCCAGCCAGCCACAGTTGACCGCTGACGTCGTGCTGACGTCATGCTGGCGCAATATATGATTTCTGGATTTAAATTTAATCAGAAAATTCCAGAAATTGTTTTAAACTTCAAAAATTCATAACAATTCAACCGTAGCTCAGATTAAAATAAATTATATATGAAAAATTATCAGAAAAATGCAATCTTTCCATCTGTACTAGTTTCATGCATGACAAACCAACTTATACATGCTGAATATGAGAAAACACATTATGGCATATATAGGAGCTTAATTTGGAGATGCATTTGAACCCTTGGTTCAAATGGACTTCAAACCAAATGATTACTAGTTGCATTAGCTCAAACAGCATCACATCTACATGCCATGTTCATGCATCATATTGTTGCATATGATTGTGTTTTGATTGCCGACACTGTTCCTTCTCGATAGGTCCTGCTCCGGAGTCTGTTCCAGAGTGCCTATCTATGAAGCAGTGCCTTCCTTGCTGATCTACCAGGCAAGCAAACCCCCTTGTTCATTTTGATAAAACCCTACTCTCTCGCTCCTGCTCTTAGTTATTGCATTAGGACAACAACGGTTCATCTGCTACTTTGTGCTGCGGTAGTTGAACCCATTCCTCTGCATGACCTGTCATTGCCACAGTAAATAGTTGAAACCCACTAGCATGTGTAGGAGTTGATTGAAGCCATTGTTGTGTTCCTACCATGCTATGCCTGCTATTGCTTAGAGTTGTGTCAGGTCTGGTTCATTGGGAATGAATTGGAGTGTTACAATATGTTCTGATGCTGAGAGTGAAGTGTGTGAACACGATTTGGTAAAGGTAGCGGTGAGAGGCCATGTAGGAGTACATGGTGGATTGTCTCACTGGAACCGTCCTTAAGCACTGAGTTCTATGTATGTTGTCCAATGACTCGATACTACCACACATTGGGTTCCGGTAAGTCGACCCCTCTCGACTTATTAACCAACTTGGTCTCTGTCCAGGAGTCGCAACTAGTTTCTGGTGTTTGTAGGTAGTGCTATTTTTCTACCAAGTGGCACCCGGCAGGGTGGGCTTGGGACAGACTAGGCACACGTGGCCTGGTGTACCGAGTGGCACCCGGATGGTGGGCTCGGGAACCCTGTACACATCGTTTGGGGCCGTAAGCGACACCCCGGCCGGATCTCCTTGCGGGTGGAACCCGAATAGGCGATAAACCTGGACTAGAGTCTTGTGTGGTTAGTCAGGTCGTGGCCGACACCCTCGCCTGGCTTCCGCTTGAAGGTTGCCGAGATACATGACGTGTACATGGCGGTAAGTGGCGAGAGCGTGTGTGAAGAAGTACACCCCTGCAGGGTTAACATGATCTATTCGAATAGCCGGGTCCGCGGTTATGGACTTCTTGGATGCTTACATGGTACATAGACAACCTGAAGTGGATACTGTAAAATGCTCAAGACAAGTGTGAGTGCTATGGATGGCCTTCTCGTAGGGAGACGGGGATGAACCCATAGTAGTGTATTGTATGGTGATTAGTGGACTCGTGTACATTGTCTCACCTCCAGAGTTTCTGGTAGTCGTAGAACAGGATAGCCACAGAGTCAAAGCTGGCTTGCTGCAACTAAACCCCACATTACCCTCTTGATACAAATGCATGTATGATAGGATCTGATGTAAGTCTTGCTGAGTACCTTTGTACTCATGTTGCTTCATTTATGTTTTTTGCAGCAGAGACTTCGGTCTTACTAGTGTTCTCGTGGACTTCGACTAGTAGCTAGTACCTCAGCTACGATCTTGATCGGATGTTGTAGATAGTCAGGCTCTTCAGCCTTTTTCATTTGTAGACGTCTGTACCCAGACATGTAATGCTTCTGCTTGATTGCTTGTATGCTCTGTATGATGGGTTTTGTGACCCCTGTTTGCAATAAATGCTATGATGGCTCTTCTGAGCCTTTATCTATATGATTCTTGAGTTATGCTGTGATGCCATGTTGTACAGCACATACTTGCATGTTATGCGTACGTGTAATGTGTATTGCTATGTGTGGGATCTGACTATCTAGTTGTTTATTCTTAGTAGCCTCTCTTACTGGGAAATGTCTCCTAGTGCTTCCACTGAGCCCTGGTAGCTTGCTACTGCTCCGGAACACTTAGGCAGGCCGGCATGTGTCCTTCTTCGATCCTATGTCTGTCCCTTCGGGGAAATGTCACGCGATGAATACCGGAGTCCTGCTAGCCCGCTACAGCCCGGTTCACCGGAGTCCTGTTAGCCCAGTGCTACAGCCTGGATTCACTCGTTGATGACCGACACGTTCAATGCTGGGTCATAGATGCCTGTCCCTGTAAGTTAGTGCCACTTTGGGTTTACGACTAGCCATGTCAGCCCAGGCTCTTTATCATATGGATGCTAGCGACACCATCATATACGTGTGCCAAAATGCGCAAACGGTCCCGGGCAAAGGTAAGGTGACACCCGTGGGGATACCGTGCGTGAGGCCGCAAAGTGATATGAGGCATTACATGCTAGATCGATGTGGCATTGAGTCGGGGTCCTGACAGCGCTGGTATCAGAGCCTGACTGCCTGTAGGATTACCAAGCCAAACCGGTCGAAGTTGAGTATAGAAAATCTTTAGTTATGTAAGCGAATTGATTGTGGGTTGGAACGTAAGGCTCTTTTTACTCCTTATACCTCATGACCTTCTGATCTGAGTCATCCTATCTTTCCGACGGGATTAAGGAACTAGGCTTCTCTTCCGTCTATCAGGATCACGTGTTACTACTCCGTAGTCCCTTAGGATTGGTTGATCAGAGTCATACCCCAGTTTTCGAGTAGTTGCGGTGTAGTCTGTTTAGTACTATCTCAGAACCTTGAGTGATGATGATGAGTATGTTACCACCCCATTTTTAGTAGGATGTCTCATTCTGAGCATTTTACTGCGGTTATGCTGCCGGATTTTCCCTAGGAGTTCGAGAGATACTAATTCCTTGTCCTACATTCTACAGTCCATAGTTGATGCTGACTCCGTCCTTGGTTCGTTTCTCAGGATGTCATCAGCTAAGCGAAGTTCCGTTGCTCGTAGCCAGAACCACGAAGATGGTAGGGATGAGGATCCTCCCGACCAGCCTTCGTTGACAGAGTTCATGCTAGAGATGGAGAGGAACAAGCGTGAGTCTAACCGTTTGCTGGCACGTATCGAGGAGAACACCGCACATCAGTTCAAAGGGTCTGCTACCATTCATGATTTCATTCGCTTGCACCCACCTACCTTTCATCATTCCATCGAGCCACTCGATGCAGATGACTGGCTCCGTAGCATCACTCATAAGCTGCTTTCCGCGAGCGTAGCTGAAGATGACAAGGTCACTTATGCCACATACCACCTGGAAGGTCCTGCTAGTCTTTGGTGGCAGAACTATGAGGCTTCGCTTCCAGCTGGCCAGATTCCTACCTGGAAGGATTTCACTGAGGCTTTTCGCGAGCATCACATTCCCCAGGCCCTCATCGATCGCAAGAGAGAAGAGTTCTGTAGTCTCACCCAGAATAAGATGGCTGTTGATGCTTACAACGGAGAGTTCGAGAACCTCGCCCGTTATGCCACAGAAGAAGTGTCCACGGACGCCAAGAAGCAGGCTAGGTTCCGAAAGGGTCTCAACCCCAAGTTGCGCCGTGATCTCCACCTGCATCATTGTGATACATTCCAAGCCCTTGTGAACAAGGCCATCAATGCAGAGACAGCTCAGCTCACTTACGAGGAGTCTCGTAAGCACACCCGTAAATTGGGATCTTCCTCTGGCTCTAGTTCCCAGAAGCGCCGGATTTGGGTTCCAAACTCCGCTCTTCCTTCCGGATATACACCGAGGCCATCCTATGTGGTGCCTTCCCCAGCTCAGTTGTATGTTCCACCCTTGCCTACTGGTAGACCGCTTGTCAGTGCGGGTCCACGTCCAACCTCAGGGACTTGCTTCACATGCGGGAAGCCAGGACACTATGCACGTGATTGCTCTCAGACTAGTTATGCTCCACCCCAGCCCGAGAAGACTGTTGGCTGTATTAAGCCATCACGCAAGATGATCAGTGTCAAGTCAGTTCCCACTGAACGTGGACGTGTGCATCATGTCTCAGCTAAAGACGCTCATGATGATCCAGATGTCGTTCTTGGTACACTCCTTGTCAATTGTCACCCAGCATCAGTTCTATTCGATACTGGGGCATCTCACTCCTTCATTTCTGAAGGCTATGCTCGTTTGCACGACATGTCATTTTGTGATATGCCAACTCCGCTTGAAATCCAAACCCCAGGGTCTAGATGGCAGACCACCAGAATCAGCCATGGTAACGAAATCCTTGTTGATAGACTTGTATTCCTTGCATCACTTGTAGCCCTCAAGTCCTCAGATATTAACATCATCTTGGGTATGGACTGGATGACAGCTCATCATGCCAAGATTGATTGTTACACAAGATCTGTTCAGCTTACACACCCATCTGGCAAGATAGTCACCGTCTCCACTAGAGTTGCAAAGCGTCAGCTCTATTCTCTTAATGCCAGCCCTCTTCCAGACCTTGAAGATATCCCGGTAGCCCGTGACTTTCCGGATGTCTTTCCAGAGGAACTGCCAGGTGTTCCACCTGACAGAGATGTAGAGTTCGTCATAGATCTTATCCCAGGAACAGCTCCAATCTCCCGGAGACCTTACAAGATGGCACCCTTAGAACTAGCCGAGCTTAAGAAACAACTTGATGAGTCCTTGCAAAAGGGTTTCATCCGTCCTAGTTCTTCTCCTTGGGCTTGCCCCGTCCTCTTTGTTAAGAAGAAAGACGGTACGGACCGGATGGTTGTAGATTATCGTCCCGTTAATTTGGTCATGATAAAGAACAAGTATCCGCTCCCCAGGATCAACGACCTGTATGATCAGCTCGCTGGATCCTCAGTCTTCTCCAAGATGGACTTGAGGTTAGGATACCACCAAATTAAGATCAGAAACGGGGACATTCCCAAGACAGCTTTTGTCACTCGTTATGGCCAGTACAAGTACACCGTCATGTCCTTTGGGCTAACCAACGCTCCAGCCACATTCTCCCGCTTGATGCACTCGATCTTCATGGAGTACTTAGATAAGTTCGTCGTGGTTTACCTCGATGACATTCTTATTTACTCGAAGAACGAGGAAGAGCATGCCGAACATCTTAGACTTGTGTTAGAAAAACTCAGAGAGCACCGCCTTTATGCCAAGTTCTCCAAGTGTGAATTTTGGTTGCCAGAAGTGACCTACTTAGGCCACGTAATCTCTGGTAAGGGCATTGCTGTCAATCCCGAGAGAGTTCAAGCCGTTCTCGATTGGACTCCACCTGAGACCGTTAAACAAGTTAGGAGTTTCCTTGGCCTAGCCAGCTATTGTCGCCGCTTTGTTGAAAACTTCTCCAAAGTAGCCAAACCCCTCACGGAACTTCTCAAGAAAGATAAAAAGTTTGAGTGGTCCCCACAGTGTGAGTACAGTTTTCAGGAACTGAAAAGACGCCTGACTTCTGCTCCCATACTTGTGCCACCGGATTTCACTAATGACTTTATTATCTACTGCGACGCCTCACGATAGGGACTAGGTTGCATTCTTATGCAGGATCGTCATGTGATTGCCTATGCATCCCGACAGTTGCATCCACATGAGGATAATTATCCTACACATGATCTAGAGCTTGCAGCCGTAGTCTATGCACTCAAGACCTGGCGACATTACCTTCTTGGTAAACGTTGCGAGATCTACACCGATCACCAGAGTCTCAAGTATATCTTCACCCAACCGGATCTGAACCTTAGGCAAAGACGTTGGTTGGAGTTGATCACAGATTATGATCTAGGGATTACCTACACCCCAGGCAAAGCCAATGTCATGGCTGATGCTCTAAGCCGTAAATCCTATTGCAACAATATCATGTTGCAGCAAGGCCAACCACTTCTCCATGAGGAATTCTGTAAGCTTAATCTTCACATTGCTCCTCACGGATTCCTTTCTGCCTTGGTGGCGAAACCTACCCTTGTGGACCTTATCATAGAAGCCCAGAAGCATGATACGGGGATTACTCGGATCAAGAGAAACATTAAGAAGGGAGTTGGTGGATGTTTCTCTATGGATGATCGTGGTGTTGTTTTCTTTGAGAATCGCTTGGTGGTTCCCAAGAAGCAACATCTTCGGCAGTTGATTCTTAAGGAGGCGCATGAATCTCCTCTCACGATTCATCCCGGTAGCACTAAGATGTATCAGGATCTACGCCAGAGGTTCTGGTGGACTAGGATGAAGAGAGAAATCGCTGAGTTCATTGCTAAATGTGACGTTTGTCGTCGTGTTAAGGCAGAGCATCAAAGACCTGCTGGCACCCTTCAGCCTTTAGCTATTCCTGAGTGGAAATGGGATAAAGTTGGTATGGACTTCATCACCGGCTTTCCCAGGACCAAGAAAGGGAATAACGCTATCTTCGTAGTCGTTGATCGTCTTTCCAAAGTGGCTCACTTCCTTCCTGTTCGGGAAAGTATCACTGCTAGTCAGCTTGCTGACTTATATATTTCTCGAATAGTGTCACTTCATGGTGTTCCACTAGAGGTCAATTCAGACCGTGGCAGTCTTTTCACTTCTCATTTCTGGGAGAGTTTCCAAACTGCCATGGGAACCCATCTTTCCTTCAGTACCGCTTTCCACCCTCAGTCGAGTGGTCAGGTGGAACGGGTCAATCAAATTCTCGAAGACATGCTCAGAGCTTGTGTTATCTCATTCGGTATGGATTGGGAGAAATGTCTTCCTTTCGCCGAGTTTGCTTACAACAATAGCTATCAATCCAGCCTCAAGAAAGCTCCTTTTGAGGTTCTCTATGGACGAAGATGTCGAACACCTTTGAACTGGTCAGAAACCGGTGAAAGACAATTCTTTGGACCGGACATGATCCAGGAGGCAGAAGAGCAAGTTCGCATCATTCGTGAGAATTTGAAAACAGCCCAGTCTCGTCAAAAGAGTCAGTATGATCGTCATCATAAGGATATGACTTATGAAGTTGGCGAAAAGGCTTACCTTCGGGTTACTCCTTTGAAGGGTACCCATCGTTTCGGTATCAAGGGCAAGTTGGCCCCTCGTTACATTGGTCCTTTTCGCATTCTCGCTAAATGAGGAGAGGTTGCCTACCAGTTGGAACTACCCCCACATCTTTCTCAAGTTCATGATGTCTTCCACGTCTCTCAACTCAGGCGTTGCTTCTCGGATCCCATCCGCGGAGTGGACCACGAAACGCTTGATCTCCAAGATAACCTCACATACCGAGAGTACCCGGTTCGCATTCTTGATCAAGCAGAGTGTGTCACTCGACGTCAGAACATCAAGTTTCTCAAAGTTCAGTGGTCTCATCATTCCGAGAGAGAAGCTACTTGGGAGCGAGAAGATCGTCTTCGACTGGAGTACCCCGCTTTCTTTCCGTCAACCCTTGAATCTCGGGACGAGATTTTTTCAAGTGGGGGCGAGTTGTCACATCCCTAGTCTGGTATGACTTAGACTGGCTAGCCATTTGCGCATCATATTTAAATTCCATTTAAATTTGAAATGAGAATTGGTGGAACCCTCAGAATCATTTTTGAAAATGACCCAACTAAAAATTTCTCCAAAAGGGTCCAATAAAATGCTCATGTTGCCCTCTGAAAATATTGGACAGAGATAAAAATCAAACCAATATTTTTACGAGCTCATGGATATTTAATTTTGGCCATTTGGATTAATCCGATAATTATTTGCTTTGGATATATATCGTTATATATATGAAATATGGTCCAAAAATTATGCCATTTATAAAGGAGCTCTGGAATAATATATCTAGCTCCTGCAAAAATTGGCATAAGGTAATAAGTTGATTTAGTATTTTATTAAATCAAAACAAATGTCAGAAAATTTAGAAAAAAAGAATTAAAACAGGAAAACCTTACCTGGGCTTCTGCCTAGCGCCTCTGGCCCAGCAGCAGCAGGCCGGCCCAGCCAGCAGGCGGCCCAGCCCGCCTCCTCCTCTGTCGTCTTCGTCCTCGACAGAGGGAGGGGAGCGTGCCCGGCGCGCGCGCGCGCCACCGCGCCACGCCACCAGCCTCCCTGCTTGGCTGGCGCCCCCCTTCGTCGCTCTGGACGACCCCGCGCGTCGCCACGCCCCCCCGTACGCTCTCACTCTTCCCACGATTCTTCCTCTCCTTTGTCACTCTCTCTCTCTCACGGCCGAACGCCACCGACGCCACCGCTCGCCGTTGCCGCGGCCACCACCTCCCCCTCTCCCTCGCTTCGAGTCCGGTAGCCCCGCCACGTCGTCCACCACCTCTCCGTCAAGCCGTGCCCCTCCGGACGCCCTGTGGAGCCGCCGTCGCCGTCGTCTTCCACCTCGGGCTCCGACCACCACCGCCGTCGATTCGCCGCACGTAGGACGTCCCCGAGCCGCTGACGCCTTCGTTGGGCCCGCGGTGAGCTCCGCCACCGTTCCCCTCTCTTCTCCCCCTCGTTTCCGCGCCGTAGCACCGTTCCCCACCACGGCCGGAGCCTCTCGCAGCCGTCCATGTCGCCGTCGCGATCTCGGCCCGCCTCCGCCCAAACCGAGCATCCCATCGCGCTCCCGGTGCCACGAGGGTGCCGCCAAGCCCCTCAGGTGGCCTCCCCGTGCCCCGCAGCCCGTTCCCGCTCGAAGCCGAGCTCCGTCCGCCGCCGCGGGCTTTGCTCCGGCGAGCTCCGGCCTCCCCCGCTCCTTCCACCTGCCCCACCAGATGCGCGAGAGCCCGGGCTACGCCCCGGTGCTCTCCGACGCCGCCCCCGTGGCCTGTTTCGCGGACGCCGCCGCGTCCAGAGGTCGCCGCCGACGACCTCGCCGGTCTGACAAGTGGGCCCCGTCGGCAGGTGATTAGCTTAGTGCTAATCACCGTTAACTAACCCCCCCTGCGGCTGACAGTGGGCCCCAGCGCCACTAACTTTTTATTAGAACAAACTAACCTCGGTTAAACCCCCCTGTCACTGACGTGTGGAGCCCACACGTCAGGTTTGACCCCAGCCAGCCGCTGTTGACCGCTGACGTCGTGCTGACGTCATGCTAGCGCAATATATGATTTCTGGATTTAAATTTAATCAGAAAATTCCAGAAATTGTTTTAAACTTCAAAAATTCATAACAATTCAACTGTAGCTCAGATTAAAATAAATTATATATGAAAAATTATCAGAAAAATGCAATCTTTCCATCTGTACTAGTTTCATGCATGACAAACCAACTTATACATGCTGAATATGAGAAAACACATTATGGCATATATAGGAGCTTAATTTGGAGATGCATTTGAACCCTTTGTTCAAATGGACATCAAACCAAATGATTACTAGTTGCATTAGCTCAAACAGCATCACATCTACATGACATGTTCATGCATCATATTGTTGCATATGATTGTGTTTTTATTGCCGACACTGTTCCTTCTCGATAGGTCCTGCTCCGGAGTCTGTTCCAGAGTACCTATCTATGAAGCAGTGCCTTCCTTGCTGATCTACCAGGGAAGCAAACCCCCTTGTTCATTTCGATAAAACCCTACTCTCTCGCTCCTGCTCTTAGTTATTGCATTAGGACAACAACGGTTCATCTGCTACTTTGTGCTGCGGTAGTTGAACCCATTCCTCTGCATGACCTGTCATTGCCACAGTAAATAGTTGAAACCCACTAGCATGTGTAGGAGTTGATTGAAGCCATTGTTGTGTTCCTACCATGCTATGCCTGCTATTGCTTAGAGTTGTGTCAGGTCTGGTTCATTGGGAATGAATTGGAGTGTTACAATATGTTCTGATGCTGAGAATGAAGTGTGTGAACACGATTTGGTAAAGGTAGCGGTGAGAGGCCATGTAGGAGTACATGGTGGATTGTCTCACTGGAACCGTCCTTAAGCACTGAGTTCTATGTATGTTGTCCAATGACTCGATACTACCACACATTGGGTTCCGGTAAGTCGACCCCTCTCGACTTATTAACCAACTTGGTCTCTGTCAAGGAGTCGCAACTAGTTTCTGGTGTTTGTAGGTAGTGCTATTTTTCTACCAAGTGGCACCCGGCAGGGTGGGCTTGGGACAGACTAGGCACACGTGGCCTGGTGTACCGAGTGGCACCCGGATGGTGGGCTCGGGAACCCTGTACACATCGTTTGGGGCCGTAAGCGACACCCCGGCCGGATCTCCTTGCGGGTGGAACCCGAATAGGCGATAAACCTGGACTAGAGTCTTGTGTGGTTAGTCAGGTCGTGGCCGACACCCTCGCCAGGCTTCCGCTTGAACGTTGCCGAGATACATGACGCGTACATGGCGGTAAGTGGCGAGAGCGTGTGTGAAGAAGTACACCCCTGCAGGGTTAACATGATCTATTCGAATAGCCGGGTCCGCGGTTATGGACTTCTTGGATGCTTACATGGTACATAGACAACCTGAAGTGGATACTCTAAAATGCTCAAGACAAGTGTGAGTGCTATGGATGGCCTTCTCGTAGGGAGACGGGGATGAACCCATAGTAGTGTATTGTATGGTGATTAGTGGACTCGTGTACGTTGTCTCACCTCCAGAGTTTCTGGTAGTCGTAGAACAGGATAGCCACAGAGTCAAAGCTGGCTTGGTGCAACTAAACCCCACATTACCCTCTTGATACAAATGCATGTATGATAGGATCTGATGTAAGTCTTGCTGAGTACCTTTGTACTCATGTTGCTTCATTTATGTTTTTTGCAGTAGAGACTTCGGTCTTACTAGTGTTCTCGTGGACTTCGACTAGTAGCTAGTACCTCAGCTACGATCTTGATCGGATGTTGTAGATAGTCAGGCTCTTCAGCCTTTTTCATTTGTAGACGTCTGTACCCAGACATGTAATGCTTCCGCTTGATTGCTTGTATGCTCTGTATGATGGGTTTTGTGACCCCTGTTTGCAATAAATGCTATGATGGCTCTTCTGAGCCTTTATCTATATGATTGTTGAGTTATGCTGTGATGCCATGTTGTACAACACATACTTGCATGTTATGCGTACGTGTAATGTGTATTGCTATGTGTGGGATCTGACTATCTAGTTGTTTATTCTTAGTAGCCTCTCTTATCGGGAAATGTCTCCTAGTGCTTCCACTGAGCCCTGGTAGATTGCTACTGCTCCGGAACACTTATGCAGGCCGGCATGTGTCCTTCTTCGATCCTGTGTCTGTCCCTTCGGGGAAATGTCACGCAATGAATACCGGAGTCCTGCTAGCCCGCTACAGCCCGGTTCACCGGAGTCCTGTTAGCCCAGTGCTACAGCCTGGATTTACTCGCTGATGACCGACACGTTCGATGCTGGGTCATGGATGCCTGTCCCTGTAAGTTAGTGCCACTTTGGGTTTACGACTAGCCATGTCAGCCCGGGCTCTTTATCATATGGATGCTAGCGACACCATCATATACGTGTGCCAAAATGCGCAAACGGTCTCGGGCAAAGGTAAGGCGACACCCGTGGGGATACCGTGCGTGAGGCCGCAAAGTGATATGAGGCGTTACATGCTAGATCGATGTGGCATTGATTCGGGGTCCTGACACTGGGTCGTAAAATTTACTGGATTATGACCACAATATGTTGTAAATAGAAGCCCGACACGTTCAGAAGCTCTTTTCCCACCTGAAACTCCTTTTTTTGCTCTTCGACATACCCATCCGTCAAAACCATGTTGCTGATAAACTTATGCCTGATGGACAATAGTAACCTCGCATTCAGCAGGAACAATGTGACAAATCTAGTGTTTTCACGGTTGGCTACATATCGTTCTAGGGTTATTGTCTTCAATCGAATCTCATGAGAAGTGAGAAAATCACGATGCTTACGAATCCACCGATTGGTTATAACTTTCTTACCCTGTCCTGTTGCCTAAATAGACATGAAGATTGAAAATAGTTACGGTCTAAAAAAGAGTGTCGAAAGAGCAACAGCTGAACTGTTAATTCTAGTACACTACATGCGGTCTTCCAATGTGCGTGAAATTATCACCTTTATATACAACTTCTCCAGACATGGATAGCATTGTAGCAAGCCAATAATCTTGTTCAGATCAAAACTATTCATTTGGATATATAAGATATTGACAGAATCCAGCACCATTCATAGGCCATCCATGGAGAAACTCTTCATTGAGCATAGAACATATTAGTACAAAATGTGTACTCCAAGATGATATATAACTTATGCACAGAAATTTAAAATGTAGCTTATGGTTACAAGTGTAGATTATAATATAAAGTACCTGAAGAACTATGGAGCCAAACACCATATTGAAATGAGGACAGAGATCATGTATTACACCCAAGGTCTCTAGTTTAGGCGCACAGAGGACGGTTATTTGCAACGGTGAATAACTAGAATCAAGGATCAACCTTTGAAGTGAAGGGGCATCTTGGATGATGAGCTTCCTTCCGTCAAAAGAAATTCCAATTCTTACAAGGTTAGGCGACTTTATTTGGAGACAACCGATTCTAACTGTGAAAACAAGCACCAAGCAATCTAGGGCAGTGCACCTGGAGTGGATGATGCTGTGCAATGAGGCCTCCGATATATGAACCCGCACAGGTGAAAGTTTGTTGAGAAATGGGAGTTGAAGATTGTCACGACCGGTTTTTCCGGTTTTTAAATTCCAGAAAATGGCCGTTGTGCTCACCAGCCCCAGGATAACTGTTAGCTAATGAGGCACCAACTTGATACAGAAATTCCAAGCAAAATACAACATATGTAGTACAAGACCATTCTGGCCTGTGGGTACAACAAATGGTTTCTAATGGTTGATGGCGGAACCGGTCTGTGGATCATCAGTGTCTATGGGACTCCAATTCCCACAGGAACGGCTGACTAGGTTATCTCCTATCTCCGTGAGGCTGCTATCTCAGTTGCTAAGGTTCCGGGGCTGTCATCGCGTCGCTCCTCTCCGCGCAAGAAAAATCTGGCCAAGACAATAGCCAGGGACAAGGCAGTGAGTACTTTAATGTACTCGCAAACATCATGAACACAGGTATAACATAACAATGGTGTGCTGAAAAATAGTTTTTGCTCATGACGTCAGTCACACAAGATAAATAAAACTCTGATGCGTGCAAGCGTGTTATTTATGAATATGCAATAACATAGTAGTATTAAAATTTATGAAATAAATAACAAGCAATGCCACAGTCGGGCGTTTGAGCGACACCACATAAAGGGCTTAAAGGAAATGCCACAGTCGGGCGTCTGAGCGACACCACTTAAAGGGCTTAAAGGAAATGCCACAGTCGGGCGTCTGAGCGACACCACATAAAGGGCTTTAAAAGAAATGCCACAGTCGGGCGTCTGAGCGACACCAC
>NC_041381.1:79011332-79017964 GCF_002162155.2 Triticum dicoccoides
GAAATGCCACAGTCGGGGGTCTGAGCGACACCACATAAAGGGCTTTAAAAGAAATGCCACAGTCGGGCGTCTGAGTGACACCACATAAAGGGCTCTAAAAGAAATGCCATAGTCGGGCGTCTGAGCGACACCACATAAGGGCTTTAAAAGAAATGCCACAGTCGGGCGTCTGAGCGACACCACATAAAGGGCTTTTAAAAGAAATGATCATGGTGAATATCCCGGAGGTAGAACCATCCCAGGGATACTCAATAATAATAATAATAATAACACGGGTTAGTCAACAATGATAATAATCATAATTATCACTAATCACAGGTAGTAATTTCAGTTCTTGTTTAACAATTTCACCTCCGAAGACCGACTCTAAGACCGACACTTGACCCATCCCAGACTGTAATCCTTAACCTTGGACACGGCTACTCGAATAGGTTTAATCTCTGCAGAGGGTGTACTCTTTACCCACGAGTAACAGATTCCTTTAGTCCATCGGGACTAATTCCGTCTACGGTCTTTTAAATGAAAACGCACCTGACTTGCACACACCAGCTTAACTCACCGGTGTCTGGAATCACCCATGACACTCGTTAAGCAAAACTCTAGGTGGGGAGGCTACAACCTCGATTAGCATGGGATCACAAAATTTATACCGCGCGCAAAACTGGGGAAGCTACCCCCTCGGCTACAACCGAAACACCCATGCCCCCTGACCGGATGACTGGCTTTAATCCATGGCCGTGGTACCCTCATCCCGGCCCCTCTGTACGGTGTGTGCTAGAAAGGGGTTGACAAATTACTGAACCGTACTCTACTTGTTGTAGAGACGAGTGGTAGTACGAAACAAGTATGGGGGTTACTGGAACAAGACTCGATCTACGGTCGACTCAGGAGGTTTAAGTATTCCCTGCATGATTAGCATAATGAATATGTTTCAACCAACAGGGTCACCGCTCATATTACCTTACCATGCCATACCAGACATAACCGTCCCTACGGATACCGACGACAAACTCATGCCTACCCAAGGCAGAGGTTTTCCCGGGTTCCTGCCGGTATGCATGCAAGGCACATGAGGATGATTATCATCACAAGAGTGTTCATTTCCAACAGCATGGAAATCACTAACATGCACCCATGCATATGATCATATCACATGAAATAACAAGTTTCTCCAAAGTGAGGTGATGTTATAAACGTGTCATCGAACACACAAAAATATTATGCCGGGGTTCAGAATGCTTGCCTTCAGGTCATGGGAAAACAGGGTGCAATCCAAAACATCTTGAAATCTTCAAAAATCCTATTAAAAGAATATATTTGAATTAACACACAAAATCAAAACAGCACAAAAAGTTGTTTTGAATTTTTTTAAAATAAATCTTAAAATAAACTAGACCATATTTGAAAGAGGTAGGAGAAAGAATTAATTTATTTGGAGCTGTATTTAAAAAGATACAGCTGGTCAAAGTTTGGTCAAAATCTGTTATTTAAAACAAAACAGAAAATAAAACGTTTCAAAAAAACACGTACACGTCGAAAGCGTACTTCGGAAGTGCGCTTCCACTTAATCCTGCATGGACCGGCGCTGGGTCACTGACGGTGGGCCCGCCTGGCCCACTGGTCAGGTTTGACCAGCCACGCGCGCGTCGTCCCCCTCCGACCGAACAGAGGCGGAGCTCCGCGCGAGGATTTGCCGGCTAACGGGGGCGTCCCTTGGAGATCTAAGTCCATGGTTGTGCTCAGGGGGTCGAGACGAATCCGTGGGTACCCGCCATGGTCGCCGACGTGAACGGAGTCGCCGGCGACGAGCTTCGCAGCGGAGAAGGCATTCGGGTGGATAGTGAGTTTGGGGCTGCGGTGGTCTCTGGCCAAAATTGAGCATGGGATTGTGCTCGCGAGAGGGAGGGAGAATTCCTGGTGGAGAGAGTGGAGAGGGGGAGGCAATGGTGGCGACGGAATCGGCCGTGGCTTTGCGGCGATCGAACCGGCCGGACTCGGGGAAGAAGACCTTCCCTTGCTCATCTGCTGGCCATGGTAGCACTATGAGTATCACCTGAGGTTGCTCCTGGACTCGAGTGAGCTCCGGGGTCCTTATATAGGTGGTGGAGGTCGGTTCCGAGGCGGCCGGTGATAAGGACGATGGCGAACCGCCTCCCTGTAGTGTTAGGGCGTCGTGGCAACGACGGGAGCTAGCCGACGAGCGAGGGGATGAGCTTGCGCTATTCCTAGGGGCAGGTGGCGAGCCGGGGTGGCTTTGGCGGCACGGACCATGGCAGAGGCGCACTACGGACGACGGTTGCCGCCAAAAGCTCTGTCGGGGGCGCTGTAGGATGCTAGGGCGGCTTGGTGCGTTGCTGTGAGGAGGTTAGTGCGTGGCGTGGCGCTACAGAGCGGGCCAAAACTAGGGGCGCAACGTGTCGGCTCGAGCGCGGCTCGTGCAATAAGCGCGCTCTGGGCGCGTCCGGTGCACGCACGGAAGGTGTTCGATACAATGTCGTGGCATGCTACAGGTCTCAGGTGAGTTTGTCGAGAACTAGGGCTAGTCTAGGTTTAGTAAGGGTAACAAGGGACATGGTGGTTTGGTCAGGAGACCAAGTTCACAATGCCAACAACAACTCATGTCAAATCTGGTCATGCTCTCAAGGTGTTTGACAAAATGCCACAGGCACCTAGGCATTTCTTGGAGGGGCCAAATCTTCCAGATCAGTGTCTCTTTGGATGCACAAGAGGGTGGTGAGTTTAGTTGGTGAAAAGCACAAACTTGCTAGTGCAAGTTTTGCAGAACTTCAAATCTGGACAGGATGTGAATGGCATTATTTCATGAACAAAAATTACGCCAATTGTTGCACGCTCCTGGACTTAGGGGTTTAGCATGGAGGACTAAACGTAGGGAAAAGAATATAGGGCCAAAGAGCAAGCAAGAATATGGTTGCTGTACAAACCATCATGTTGGACCAGAATGGAGATGAGGTTGATTTACTCAAAAAATTTAAAGAACAACCCTGGATTTTTGCATATAATGGAACTATATGCTCCTACTGACATCCCATAATTTTGGTGGAAACTAGGAAGAAATATATAAAAGGGTTGTAATGAAAAATTGCCCACTGGACCAGAGAAGAAAAACAGGTGTAGCACTCAAAATATGCAATAAATGAAATATATTATTGCACAAAAGTGATATAGAGACATCACATGACATCTCCAAATTTTGGTTGGATTTTTAGTTAAATCTATCAACTGGTTGTAGTACAAAAAGAGCTCCAAAACTTAAAACAAGTCATTTTAATTAATAAAGCTCAGGGTGAAATAATTAAATAAATAAATCTACTGATTGAGAGTTGTTTTTTAAAAGGAGGGCATATAAGTCCAATATGTTTTGGAAGGATCCACTTGGGAAAAATTTCTTAATATTAAAGGAAAAGTTTTGAAATCAACAGGGATATACTTGCAGGCAAAAATTTTAAACTCTTGGAAAAATTTTAATAACTAAAACCTAGTTAAATTTTTGGGGTGTTACAATTACTACCCCCCTTAAGAAAAATCTCGTCCTCGAGATTTGCTAAGAGCCGTTGTGAAAAACAAATACTCCATATGTGTTCGAGCGGTTGTGAGTCTGCTGCCGTGGTGCAGCGTGAATAAAAATAATCCATGTAGTGAGGGAATAAATGATGTAGCAACTCAGGGAAAAGAAATCTCATTCTAGGATTTTTCGCGGTTACCCAAGTTAATCATGAAGAAAACTACTCATACTAGTAGAAACTAAATATTTGACTCGTCGCACAAATTTGAGGTACCATGCATAAGATACAACGTAATAATAAATGCTGAAATAACAAACACAGCAGTGACATCTAAAATAAGAAAGGTAACTGGACAGGGCCTTGAGAAAAAGTCTCTGGCAATGGAATACACTCCTCTTCTATCGTTGGAAGTGGATTGACCAGTCGATGTATGAGTCTCTCCGGGTCGGGCCTCAGTGGTCTGCCGATGGCAATCTGAGGATTCAAATCAGTGAGACTCTAGAGATAATCCATCACTCGCTAGTTCAAATGCTCTTGAGCGATGATGTACTGGATAAGGTTGGCTAGCACGGGGTCTCTCTCAATCCGTCCAACGGGAAAAGATGTCACTCCTCCGGGTGTTGCACGGCTCGGAAAATAATAATATCGTCGTTCGCGGGCATAAGGTACTGCGGATCGAAGACGAGCAATTGCTTCGTTCGCAGCAGCTTCTATGGCCAAGCGTGGGGTCGGCATAGATTTCCCTACGAAGGAAACCTCCGTTGGATCTTTGTTGGGGTCTACAGGAGGAATGTGTACTGCTGCCCATTATTCCGAGGTGGATGGGGTGATTCTTGATTTGAACAGCTCGTACTGGGGTGGCTGGGTAGAACCCATGGTACTGCAGGTAAAGTCCCACAAAATTTTGACAAAGCTACCTAGGGTTGCATCTGGGGTTCTTCGATAAATACTAGGGCTCGGCATGGCAAGAAATGGTTGTGAGAGTGGTGCACGGGGTGAGGGTTGCTGGGTAATGTCACAAGGTGGCCTTCTTATATAGCATCTAGGCTGGTTTATTTACCATGGTGAAAGGTAATAAAACTGCCAGATCACCTCCAAAGGTTGGGGTCAGTGAGAGAGATACACATATCTCATCAAGAGACGTGTCACTGTAGGTGTCGTCGGGGTTGGTTTTGGTAGCTGCGCCCGTGAAACATGCAACTGCGTGCTGACAAAAATACGCAAGGGTACTGTATTAAAACAGGGGCACATCAACAGGCTGCGTTAATATACACGGTCGCATGATTACAAAGTGAGGATACACTGAGACTCGGTACTACTCGTACGACTTAGTCTACCTCGTTTATGTCTAAACGGGGGTGCCTAGTGGATGTCGAGGCCTCTCCACATGTCTCACTGCCGGGATTAGTCGGAGATGGCGGAGGAACTGCAGGGTCGGGGTAGCGATGATGATATGGGATTGTTGGCCACAATCCCGTTGGAGTGTGCTCCCAAAAGGTGACGAAGCACTTCTAGGGTCATCAAAGCATCTCGGTTGCCGGCTGAAGCTGACCTCAGGGTCTCGATCGGTTGTCCGAATAGCAGGACTGGGTTGTCGGTGTTGGGCTCGTCTTCCCTGCTTGCCGGGGCTCGGCGAACCAGCTCTCCACGAGCTGCGATCAGATCAATGGTGACCTGGTCGAACAATGCCTCTAGTGCACTTACATAGCGCACTAGGTGCAACAATGCGGTATCCATCTCGTGATCTCCGTCGGCAACTTGCGGTGGTCTACCATACCCTTCACGCCTGGGGTAGTAGTAGAACGAGCGACAGTTAACTCTGGGCGACAACTGCCGGAGTTGAACTATAGCTTCTCGAGCGGCTAGCTCGATGGCTTGTGGCTCGAAGGAAGTTGTCCTTCCGGTGAACCTGTAGCGGCGTTCTGGCGACAGACCCCTACCGTAGATGTGCACAGTGGCCCAGAATTGGCGGTCTTCACCGCTCATGGGCCCTTGGTACACAACATATTTTGGGGGCTCTTCTAACGCATAGGCACGACGGGTGAGGTTTGCGAGTATGGTTACGAAACCTCCAAAATTGGTTGCTGTGGTCTCATTGTGCACTATGGGGCCTGGCATTATGGCTCGGTTTGGGGTAGAGGCTGTGCTGTGCTGGTTTGGTGCTAGCGCGCCCTTTTTATAGAAAAGGGAACGGAGTCTTCCTTCGCACGCTTGCGAATGAGACATTTCTGCCATCGGTCACTGGTGTGCGATCGACAGGCTATTTGGGCACCGACTGCCAAAAGTGTCGGGATTACTGTGTGGCTATCTTGCACGGGAAGCTTGGCTGGGGTTTTGGTTAGGGTCTGGTGGGTTGGTTTGCCTAAGATTTTCGACCTGACTACGATAGGATTAGCCAATGGTCAGCCTGGCTCTGATACCAAGTCTGTCACGACCGATTTTTCTGGTTTTTAAATTCCAGAAAATGGCCGTTGTGCTCACCAGCCCTAGGATAACTGTTAGCTGATGAGGCACCAACTTAATACAGAAATTCCAAGCAAAATACAACATATGTAGTACAAGACCATTCTGGACTGTGGGTACAACAAATGGTTTCTAATGGTTGATGGCGGAAGCGGTCTGTGGATCATCAGTGTCTATGGGACTCCAATTCCCACAGGAACAGCTGACCAGGTTATCTCCTATCTCCGCGAGGCTGCTATCTCCGTTGCTTAGGTTCCGGGGCTGTCATCGCGTCGCTCCTCTCCGCGCAAGAAAAATTTGGCCAAGACAATAGCCAGGGACAAGCTAGTGAGTACTTTGAATATACTCGCAAACATCATGAACACAGGTATAACATAACAATGGTGTGCTGAAAAATAGTTTATGCTCATGATGTCAGTCACACAAGATAAATAAAACTCTGATGCGTGCAAGCATGTTATTTATGAATATGCAATAACATAGTAGTATTAAAATTTATGCAATAAATAACAAGCAATGCCACAGTCGGGCGTCTGAGCGACACCACATAAAGGGCTTAAAGGAAATGCCACAGTCGGGCGTCTGAGCGACACCACATAAAGGGCTTAAAGGGAATGCCACAGTCGGGCGTCTGAGCGACACCAC
>NC_041381.1:79018093-79043959 GCF_002162155.2 Triticum dicoccoides
AGTCGGGCATCTGAGCGACACCACATAAATGGCTTTAAAAGAAATGCCACAGTCGGGCGTCTGAGCGATGCCACATAAAGGGCTTTAAAAGAAATGCCATATTCGGGCGTCTGAGCGACACCACATATAGGGCTTTAAAAGAAATTCCACAGTCGGGCGTCTGAGCGACACCACATAAAGGGCTTTAAAAGAAATGCCACAGTCGGGCGTCTGAGCGACACCACATAAAGGGCTTTTAAAAGAAATGATCATGGTGAATATCCCGGAGGTAGAACCATCCCAGGGATACTCAATAATAATAATAATAACACGGGTTAGTCAACAATGATAATAATCATAATTATCACTAATCACAGGTAGTAATTTCAGTTCCTATTTAACAATTTCACCTCCGAAGACCGACTCTAAGACCGACACTTGACCCATCCCAGACCGTAATCCTTAACCATGGACATGGCTACTCGAATAGGTTTAATCTCTGCAGAGGGTGTACTCTTTACCCACGAGTAACGGATTCCTTATGTCCATCGAGACTAATTCCGTCTACGGTCTTTTAAATGGAAACGCACCTGACTTGCACACACCAGCTTAACTCACCGGTGTCTGGAATCACCCATGACACTCGTTAAGCAAAACTCTAAGTGGGGAGGCTACAACCTCGATTAGCATGGGATTACAAAATTTATACCGCGCGCAAAACTGGGAAGCTACCCCCTCGGCTATAACCGAAACACCCATGCCCCCTGACCGGATGACTGGCTTTAATCCATGGCCGTGCTACCCTCATCCCGGCCCCTCTGTACGGTGTGTGCTAGAAAGGGGTTGACAAATTACTGAACCGTACTCTACTTGTTGGAGAGACGGGTGGTAGTACGAAACGAGTATGGGGGTTACTGGAACAAGACTCGATCTACGGTCGACTCAGGAGGTTTAAGTATTCCCTGCATGATTAGCATAACGAATATGTTTCAACCAACAGAGTCACCGCTCATATTACCTTACCATGCCATACCAGACATAACCGTCCCTACGGAGACCGGCGACAAACTCATGCCTACCCAAGGCAGAGGTTTTCCCGGGTTCCTGCCAGTATGCATGCAAGGCACATGAGGATGATTATCATCATAAGAGTGTTCATTTTGAACAGCATGTAAATCACTAGCATGCACCCATGCATATGATCATATCACATGAAATAACAAGTTTCTCCAAAGTGAGGTGATGTTATAAACGTGTCAGCGAACACACAAAAATATTATGCCGGGGTTCAGAATGCTTGCCATCAGGTCATGGGAAAACAGGGTGCAATCTAAAACATCTTGAAATCTTCAAAAATCCTATTAAAAGAATATATTTGAATTAACACACAAAATCAAAACAGCACAAAAAGTTGTTTTGAATGTTTTTTAAATAAATCGTAAAATAAACTAGACCATATTTGAAATAGGTAGGAGAAAGAATTAATTTATTTGGAGATGTATTTAAAAAGATACAGCTGGTCAAAGTTTGGCCAAAATCTGTTATTTAAAACAAAACAGAAAATAAAACGTTTCAAAAAAACACGTACACGTTGAAACCGTACTTCGGAAGTGTGCTTCCACTTAATCCTGCGTGGACCGACGCTGGGTCACTGACGGTGGGCCCGCCTGGCCCACTCCTCAGGTTTGACCAGCCACGCGCGTGTCATCCCCCTCCGACCGAACAAAGGCGGAGCTCCGGCGAGGATTTGCCGGCTAACGGGGGCGTCTCTTGGAGATCTGAGGCCATGGTTGTGCTCTGGGGGTCGATACGAATCCGTGGGTACCCTCCATGGTCGCCGACGTGAACAGAGTCGCCGGCGACGAGCTTCGCGGCGGAGAAGGCATTCGGGTGGATAGTGAGTTTGGGGCTACGGTGGTCTCCGACCAAAATTGAGCGTGGGGTTGTGCTCGCGAGAGGGAGGGAGAGTTCTTGGTGGAGAGAGTGGAGAGGGGGAGGCACTGGTGGCGACGGAATCGGCTGGGGCTTGGCGGCGATCGAACCGGCCGGACTCAGGGAAGAAGACCTTCCCTTGCTCGTCTGCTGGCCAAGGTAGCACTAGGAGTATCACCTGAGGATGCTCCTGGACTCGAGTGAGCTCCGGGGTCCTTATATAGGCGGTGGAGGTCGGTTCCGAGGCGGCCGGCGACAAGGACGACGGCGAACCGCCTCCCTGTAGTGTTAGGGCGTCGTGGCGACGACGGGAGCTAGCCGACGAGCGAGGGGATAAGCTTGCACTGTTCCCAGGGGCAGGTGGCGAGCCGGGGTGGCTTTGGCGGCGCCGATGGTGGCAGAGGCGCGCTGCGGACGCTGGTGTGCCGCCGAAAGCTCTGTCGTCGGCGCTGTAGGCTGCCAGGGCGGCTTGGTGCGTTGCTGTGAGGAGGGTAGTGTGTGGCGTGCCGCTGCAGAGCGGGCCAAAACCAGGGGCGCAACGTGTCGGCTCGGGCACGGCTCGTGCAATAAGCGCGCTCTGGGCGCGTCCAGTGCATGCACGGAAGGTGTTCGATACAATGCCGTGGCATGCTACAGGTCTCAGGTGAGGTTGTCAAGAACTAGGGCTAGTCTAGGTTTAGTAAGGGTAACAAGGGACATGGTGGTTTGGTCAGGAGACCAAGTTCACTATGCCAACAACAACTCATGTCAAATCTGGTCATGCTCTCAAGGTGTTTGACAAAATGCCACAGGCACCTAGGCATTTCTTGGAGGGGCCAAATCTTCCAGATCAGTGTCTCTTTGGATGCACAAGAGGGTGGTGAGTTTAGTTGGTGAAAAGCACAAACTTGCTAGTGCAAGTTTTGCAGAACTTCAAACCTGGAAAGGATGTGAATGGCATTATTTCATGAACAAAAATTATGCCAATGGTTGCATGCTCCTGGACTTAGGGGTTTAGCATGGAGGACTAAAAGTAGGGAAAAGAATATAGGGCCAAAGAGCAAGCAAGAATATGGTTGCTGTACAAACCATCATGTTGGACCAGAAAGGAGATGAGGTTGATTTACTCAAAAAATTTAAAGAACAACCCTGGATTTTTGCATATAATGGAATTATGTGCTCCTACTGACATCCCATAATTTTGGTGGAAACTAGGAAGAAATATATAAAAGGGTTGTAGTGAAAAATTGCCCACTGGACCAGAGAAGAAAAATAGGTGTAGCACTCAAAATATGCAATAAATGAAATATATTATTGCACAAAAGTGATCTAGAGACATCACATGACATCTCCAAATTTTGGTTGGATTTTTAGTTAAATCTATCAACTGGTTGTAGTACAAAAAGAGCTCCAAAACTTAAAACAAGTCATTTTAATGAATAAAGCTTAGGGTGAAATAATTAAATAAATAAATCTACTGATTGAGAGTTGATTTTTAAAAGGAGGGCATATAAGTCCAATATGTGTTGGGAGGATCCACTTAGGAAAAATTTCTTAATATTAAAGGAAAAGTTTTGAAATCAACAGGGATATACTTGCAGGCAAAAAATTTAAACTCTTGGCAAAATTTTAACAACTAAAACCTGGTTAAATTTTTGGGGTGTTACAAAGATTTAGTCCAGATTGTCTTGTAGGTAGCACATCGCAAAGCTGCGGTGTGGAGAGAGGAGGAAAACCGCGAGATGGACATCGGTGTTGAGGGCACAAGTACATGGCATTCGATATGTGGTAGGTGATTTCCAGGGGAATAGTAGAACTCAAGCAGGTGTAGTTTTGTAAATTCATGGCATTTTAGCTAGGCGTCCAGCATGCAGGGCATTATATGCTTTCTCAGGTAGCATCACGGGATGCAGAGGCTTTGAACAGAGCCCTGGTGGGAGGAGATGATGGCTCTGGGGATTTCAAAATCATTGAAGAGAGATAGCCGACGACAGTCGAGAGGCATGGCGCGCCACCGAATTGAGAGGACTTGGGTGCGGCATCAATCCTTGGTGGGGACAAGCGAGATGATCTCCCCAAGGATAGTGTCCGGGAGATCGCTGATGTGGTCCACCCGAGATTATACGGGTTCCTGGGATCCGGTGGGGGCGGGGTCGCCGCTTCTCCCTGTGCTGCCGGGTGCGTGATCTACAACAGGTATCTCCGCTGGCGGGAGCCTCATCTTCTTGGCGCTAGGGTCAGTCGACTCCATTTTCCTCGAGGGCATCAAGTCGCGCTCACGGATTTGAGCAGAGTAACGAATGATGAGCCTAGTTGTAGTGTGAGTGAAGAAGAAGGGGAGCTGGGGTTTTTCTGTAGTAGTGAGGAAGAAGGGGAGCTGGGGTTTTTCTGTAGGAGTGAGGTGAGGAATTTGGGGGAACGAGTGGAGCGAGCTGACGTGAGGTGGGTGGGAGTGAGGAGGAAGAAGAGCACCCAGGTTTTTTTGGGGGGCGGTGTGCTGGGTGTGGGTAGTGCCTCTCATTTAGTAAATATATGGGCTTTTGAATTGATTTTACTATTTACTAGGGTGGATGGGCAGTTTTGTCTTGGGCCCAGAGAAACAATTACTACTAGTATAGTGGAGACACTCTACAGCTACCCAAAAAACAATTACTACTAGTATAGTAGATACAATACCGCTTCTAGCTCCTCCTAGGTCATCGAAACGTCTCCCTCTACTGAATGTCGTTATACTTTTGTTCACCGACATGCGGGGCATGCAACACGCGGGCCCAAATGCCATCCACCAAATTAGAAGGCAGTATGCAGGCGGAGAGTCACCCCAGTCGTAGCGCGGCAGTAATGAGCCGTCCTATCACAAAACCCCACGACCCCGCAGTCTAAGTTTAACGGGCGAAGCAACCATCATTTCTCTCTTCGCTGAATCCCCTTCCCCCTCACTGCCTTCAAGAAAGGCAACACTTTCATCTGCCATTGTTCTTCTCTCCCAACGAAGGGAAGGTAAGCGGATCCGTGATGTTGGTATATTTTTGTTCAGAGAAAAATTGAACTTTTGCAAAGCAGTAACCGATCCTCATTCTCATTTTTGTTTCATTGTCATTGAGATTGTCTTTTCCTTTAGTGATCTCCTAGTATTCATCAGTTTCATGATGGACCAAGGAGAACCACGCAAAGATCTGCCGATATTTGAGCAGATGCGGGAGGCTGATCCCCACGAGACAGAGAGGTCCAAGAAGATGGAGGCAGCCACCGAGCCCACCCCAGATACGCTCACGGCCACTACTCAGATGGTCAATTCCCCGTTTGAGGTTACAGCCCCCGTGGCACAACAGGAGCAGTTTTCCCCCTTTGAGGATGTGTCACCCCCCCCCCCCGAGGTGATTTTCTTCTTTGACGATCTCGATTGTGGTTTTTCATCTAAGTATGTGGTGATGAATAATGCAAAAGTTTATTAGATTCGATGTCATGCTATATATAGTGGTTTAAATAACTTGTGTTTCTTATACTAGAAAGCAATTCAGAATTTTTTTCTGCTTCAATTAGAGCCCTAATGTAGACAAGGATTGTGTGCTTGTACATGTCACTCGCTATGAGGCGGATGACTTGAATATACTCAATGGGAAAACAGAGTTCTTGGGCTTTTGTATCCTGGAAGCCATTTGCGCATATACCAATGTCGAGTTGTATTCCAGCCTCACTGTTGTCAAGTGTGTTGTCCATGGTGTACTGAAGCACAAGAAGTTCAAAGCTACTCTTTTGTTTGTGAGGCATACTTCTCTTGTCAAGATTACCTAGGAAGATGACATGGCATGCCTCCACAAACAAGTTTATGAGTGGCAAGGCCACAAGGTTGTCTTCATGTAGGTTCACGGGATTGAACTGCTGTCGGACGTCCTCGATGATGTTCATGGCAATGTACGTCTTGTGTCCAGCCCAAATTAGATCGGGGCATGAAATAGTTGCCCCAGCTAGTGTTTAATAGTAGTTTGGATTTTTTCTAATTATCTGAACCTTGCTTGGTATCGAGCCCTCTGGGGCTAGTACTCTATTTGAATCCGTCTATTTGAAGTGCTGCTACTTTTGTCTGCCCATGAATCATGTGAGAACCATCATAATTGTTGCCGAAACAGATGCGTCCTCACTAGTTTTTCATGAATATGGCATGGTAAGACATAAGTTGTCACGGTTTCTCATATGAGCAGTGTGTGTTTGATGAAACAGAGTACTCGTTCGAGAATTGTGCGCTGATGTATACATAAGTACTTGTAAACACTGTTGGTGCTACCCCACTTGTAAGCAATTGTGCAAAACACGACACATTGGCTCTCCTCGCTTCAACACTAGGCTATCAACCAGCTAACAATCAACAATCTGCTGTCTGACATATAAGCAACTATGTATCTTGTTACAGTGGTTCATGTAGTTAAACTGAGGCCACAATGTAAATTCCAAAGTTCACACGCTAGTCCAATGTTCATGTGGAACACTCACATTAAACTCACTTTCATAAAAAACATGAAAAGCATAAGTTAAGCAATTTTATACATCTCAATGATTCATAGAACATAACAAACATATACTAGTTCACAACAAAAGACAAAGTTGTGAGAAGGTTTACAAATCAGGAAAAACAAGCAAGGCTTCTCTGAGCAAAGGGCCTCCCGACAGGCTTAAATTTCCTGGAGTTCACTCTGGTTTTTTCTTGTTGCCACCATCCAGGGTTAGGTTCTCTCATTCCAGAATAACCAACTATAATCGTGGTCTCAGCTGGAATGTTGAACTGAACTATGCAGTGTACTGACCAGCTGAAATTCTTGTGCATTCCACAAAATTTAAGCACCGCTAATTGTAGAAATAAGCATACCACAATGCCCGTTGTCCGTGCACCTGTCCAAAAAAGCGCCGTGCAGCCATGCCAGCTAGTCCTCGGTCCATGGATGAACTGGTAGAAAGTGCATTCTGGACTAGGATGCAGTTGTTTTCGCTCGTCCCTACACTGCAATCAAGAAGTAAAACGTATGAATCAACTTCTTTTAGATTACGTTGGTCATTCTACCTAGTTACTACCAATGTAGGAATACCTGGAAGACGGGTGGTTAGACGATGACAACGAGGGATAGACATTTCATTTTGCGTAGTTCTACTAAAACTGAGGAGTGTGCTTTTGATTGCGCGGATAGAAACGATACAGAGATAGACATCCCGAAACGATATGGAGACAGACATCCCTGTTTGCGCAAATACGAAATACGGTTATTTAAATAGTGACAGATATTTGTAGTGGTGTATGATTAACATCAGCATCTATTGTGTTATAATTGGCACTAGATTGACAGTATGAAAGTGCCCTTAAGTAAGTAGCATCAGATCACATCAACACTACCATTAGATTAACATGTAGAACAATAGCATCAGTATTACTGTGATGAGAGTAGCACATGGTTAGTAAATGTGCAATCATATTTTTGCAGTTCCACTGGGATGTAGCAATGTTAGCAGTGTGAAATTTAAGTACAATTGAAAAAACAAAATTCATGGGAAATAAAGCAAGATGGAAGCACTTCATAAAATGGTGGTGGCATTGCTTCAATTTATCGAGGGCACTAGACCATTACTTATAGTGAAATTAGGTGGCAATGCTTAATGCTTCATGTGATTTTACATTAATAGTAGCGATATGGGCGTAGGGACAGCAGGGGCATAAAGTGGTGAGGCAGATGTAGTTACCGAGAGCGGCAAACACTCAGGCAACATTTCTGCATTTGTCCCATTTTTTATCTCCTCGGCGACATTTTCCTATCTGAGCACAGGAAATCTAGACCTGCTAATTCTCATATGCGTTGCCCCCCAACACCCATCACTTTCTTTCCTTTTTCAACCAAGAGACAGGTCCACTTCCCCCCACGCTTCGCCATCCACCATGCTTTCTTCGTCTTTTCAACCAAGAGACCGGTTGGGTAGCCAGTATCTACTACTTTCCTCCGTTTCCTCTTAGAACCAAGTCCTAGATTCATGCTACAGCTTTCCCACTTTCTTCCCTGTTTGAACCAACTCTTAGAGTCGACTGTATGAACTAGATTTACCTCTAATAATAGTAAAAGTCTAGGTGGCTTTGGAACAGCCGACAGAAATAGAAAAAGATCCACACAAAGCCAAGTGGGGAGCCGGGGCAGTAGAGCAAGGCAGGTTTCGAAGGAATATACACCTGAGGGTCGTCGGCATGTGGCAAAGACGGTGTCAGGAGGCCGCATATTGGCCACACCGCAGGGAGGAAGAAGGGGTCAAAGGCCCTCCCGAGCTGGCGCTCTCTCGCGGAGAACGGTAGGGCCGCCGATCAGGATGCGCGGGCAGCCGTTGGTCTCCTCCCTCGCCGCCGACGACAGCGTGAACGATGCACCTACACCCCTGCCCCAGTCGAGGTTGTCCGACTGGATTTGTGACCAGCCATGAGCAGAGAGAGAGTGTGGCCACCTATGTCTTGCTTAGATCTGGAGAGCATGAGAGAGTGAATGAGAGGAACCCTAGTAAAGCAAGCGCTAAGGCTCCTGCTTATATATATCACTACAAAAAAATACACTTCCGTGATGATACGTGTTTGTCACAGTAGGTCATGTTTTTTGTCATGCATGTACATCCATGACGATTTTATGACAGAATCAAGATAGTCATACCTGTGCTATCGTAGAAGTGTTCCATGACATTACCAAAATTATCATCACAGAAGTGTCCACTTCCATGACGATAAATCGCGCGTCACAGAAGTGCTTTCGTCAACGGTGATCGACACGTGGCATCCACCCTAACGGAACGCTGCTAAGCTATAGGGTCGGGTTTTGGATCCGATAACCCATTAACAACCCCGACCATTGGGGATTTTCCACGTGTAAAATCATCATTGGCTGGAGGAAACACGTGTCGGCTCACCGTTGGGACAGATTTCATTCGCTCATTGGACCGAAGGCGCCTATGATACGGTGACACGTGGCACGGCCCAACAGGGACCCATTCCTGTGAAAAGGCTGGCCCGTTTGACTTGGTCAAAAGGTGGTGGGCTGGCCCATGGAAAGCCTGTTAACGGATTGTTCGCATATAGCCCATTTACAGCCCGCTAACCCAGGGCCCGTTACGCCCTATCCAAATTAGGCCCAGTAGCGTCATCTGGGCCGTCCAATATGATTCAACCTGTTTTAACTTCCGGCCCATGTTTGGCCCATGACTTCTTTCGGCCCATATGAGGCCCTTTGTAACTCTTGGCCCATTAATGGCCTGTGGTGAAACTGGCCCGTAATGAACAGTGTATCACTTTATATCCATTAACGGCCCGTTATTATATTGGGTCGTTTCCAGCCCAAGTTATCTTTCGGCCTTCTTAGGGCGCATTGATTCTTGGGCTCATTTGCAGCATTCAGTTACATACGGCCCGTTACTGTCATTTTCTGCTTGTGGGCCAAATTCAGCCCGTCGTTACAATCGGCCTTTTTGCGGACCGTTAATACGTTGGGCCGTTTTCATGTCAAAAAAAACCGTTGGGCTGTTTTCATAGAGTTATCAAATACGGTCTATTAACGGCCTGTTATGGTCCATGAATAGTACGACCCATGATTGGCGAAATGATGATACGCCCCGTAGAAGGCCCATGGATCTACGACTCGTATGAGGCCCATGGATCTACGGCCCGTATGAGGCCCATGGATCTACGACCCATAGAAGGCCCATGGAACCTACGGCCCGTAGAAGGCCCATGGACCCTAAGGCCCGTATAGAAGGCCAATGGATCCTACGGCCCGTATAGAAGGCTAATGGATCCTACGGCCGGAAGAAGGCCCATGGATCATACGGCCTGCAGGAGGCCCATGGTTACAACAGTCTGTGTGTTGCCATGATTATTTTGGCCTAGTTACCAAAACTAGGCTATTGTGGCCACTAGAAAAACACAAAAAAAGAACTGCAGTGACTACAAACAAACAACTAAACAAGACAATAAGGAAATAAATAAGCAAGCAATTAACGCTAGCCTATTACCGCTATTACACATATTACATCCACTCGGCATCAAAGTTCGCCAGCAGTGCAAATATAGGGAACAAAGCAGCATATTACATACACCGGCCGTGAAAATTGGCCACCAGTGCAAATAAACGCGGCAGCAAAACAAGAGCATAACTGAAACAACTTCAGAAGAGCTCAAGAAAGGTTATCCTGGGTATCCACCATGCTGGCAATAAGATTAGCAAGCTGATTAGCTTTGTCCTGTTTGGCGCTAAAACCCTCCAACTCTTGTTGTTGCACCAGAAATTATACATCTGAATGCTCCAGGGACTTCCGCAGTCCTTCCGCTTCTTGTCGCAGCACAGCTGATCGATGTCTTTCAGCTTGTAGTTGAGACTCAAGAAACCGAACTGATTCAGACAGTGAGTTTGAATAGCTTGTGCAAGCGGTAGTGGCCTGTAACTCGACCACTAAACCAAGACAGGACTTTGGGGTTGTCTCGCTGTCTTCAAGATAGTCTTCCTTAGCTGTTTTATCAGCTTTGTTGGAGACCAACAAGGATGTGTTACTATCCTGAACCTTATCTGCATTACTTCCTTTACCATTGCTTAATAAGGCACTCTTCCCCAATATTCTGTCAGCATTCTAAAAGAAGAAACAAGTAGACACATAACAATTTTAGCATGTACTAGTATATGAAACTCATTTCGGTGAACCACTCCATTAGTAAGGTGGACAGGATTAAACTACCAAGTCTTCTATTGCCAAGTACTAGTACATAATAAAAGCATCAAACAAACATATATCTATGTCCTATGGTCACTGCATTGTCTTGCCAAATCAAAATAGAGACACGGTTCAAATCATATCAATTCAAGACAAAGCAGCAGTGAAAGAATACAAAGCGTGGGAAACTACACGGCACAACAAGATTTCAGATGGGTACCACGGGTCTACATGTACAACAACACTATTGGCTCTATTGTGATGCTAGTAATGTGCATGATATGAAAGTCAACTGTATACACAATTGAAATTGAGATCAACAGAGCTATTGATAAGAGCAAACCTGTTAAAGAAACATGCATGAACATACCTATTGTGCCATTGGAGTTTCGATTGGATCCTTCAATTTAAAAATAAGTTTGTATGAGTAAATACAGTGATACAAGAGCAAAGCAATCATAGTTAAAAAAGGCGCGCCTAAGCGAGAGCTTAAGCGCGCCTAGGCTCTAGGCGTTGGCAAAATGCATTGCGCATAACTATGCTTAATCTGTGCATAACTGCACATAAGCATGCGCTTTGGTTAGTAAAGCGCAAGGCGGTGGCAAAACGCACAATTAACGCCTAGCGCTTTTTTGAACTATGATAGCAATGGAATCTTAAAATAGAACAGTTGTTCTTCAGGTTTAGGCACTTGTTCTACATGATCAGAGTACAGTAAGACGCAAGAATATAGTACTTAAAAATAGAAAATGAGCTCATAGACCTTACCACATTCTTGGTTTGGGACCAGTACAGAACAAGGAGTTCCCAGTCATCGTCTAGTAAATGTGTCTCAGGAGAACGTAAGGGAATTTGATGAGTTTATTTGCCCGTGAAGTACGTTTTCTTAAGGTAATTCCGATACTGCCACCAAGCATTCTTGAAGATAGCAGAGGTATTAGCACAGGTTACCTCATCCTGTGTTTCCAAATCGGTCCTTCTCTATAGAAAAAAATGGGAAAATCTGCTGTGTTATAACCATCATGGAGGTAGGATGTATGTGACGAAGCAAAGTAATTGCCATGAATAACATTACTTACACATAACTCCTGGACAAACACTTGCAACTGGCATTTTCCTTCATCTTTAGTATAATATTTCCAAGATGGGAAGACACGCACATACGATTTAACAACATCAAATGCGATTGATGCTAAACTACGACGAGCTGGTTGTGCTTCCTCCACAGGAATAGGCGTACTAACTGGTGGAGTTGGGGTTCGCCGTGATAGTACTTGCCCTTTGGGAACTAGGGCTGCCTTAATAACTACTCTCGTTTGGGAGCTCTGTGGTGGATATGGTGCTGTGTCAACAGGAACTGGGTTACTATCAGCTGGGGTTGGGGTTAGATTGGGTGAAGCTGGTTCTCTGTCCATCGAAGTAGGGGTACAATCAGCGAGAGTTTGTGTTATGTGTGGTAGGGCTGGTTCTTGTGCATGTACAACCGGGGTGCTATCTCCACCAAGAGGTAGCACTGTTTTATTTGAAGACCGTGTTTTTAGTCCGCTAGATACTGGCAGCACCCGCTCCAATTCAAATGGCTGATAAACAGGATACATAGTTGAATGTACAGACATTGTATGAGAGACAGATGCAATAGGTAGTGTGGAAAAAAGAGGGCACGAAATAGTTGACATGTATATTGTTTAACTAAAACTGATATCATGACATAATTTCACATATATGTTGTCTATCTAAACTGGATAGCATAGCATAACATAATTCAAAGATATGATGAATAACTAAACAGGATCGCATGATATAATTCACCTACATGTTATCTAAGTAATCAGGATCACATCATTTAATTCACATACGTGATTTATATGCTAAACAGAGGGCATTTAATATGATGTCTGAACTAAGAACATGGTGTTGAATATTATGTATATGATGTATAAACTATGTAATGTAAGACACCGTATGCATGATATGAGCAGTATAACCGTGCCAAGTTAGAGCATACACCTCAGTGGGGGAATAGGACTAGTCATCTGTCTCTGAATCCATCTCTGAGGAGCTATCGGGACCCAACAAGAGATCTGCTTCGATAGGTAGCACTGTCTACTCTGAAGGCCTTGTTTTCACTCCAGATTTTTCCATCTCCCACCAAAATGGCTGATTCACAGGAATAGTAGTTTAATGTACAAACATTGTCAACAAATGGAAATGTAATGAAGAAAAGGATGGGTAAGATATCATTCAAATATATGATGCCTAGTTAAACAGGATGGCATTGCACATTTCACATATATTATGGCTGGCTAAAAGACATGAGACTGCATAATTCCCATATATGATATAGAAACTAAACAGGTGGCATTACAGAACATGTCTAAACTAAGCAGATGACATATATGATGTCAAAAGTAGGCACTGCAAGGCAACATATGCATGATATGACTAACATCATCATGCCAAGGTAGAGCAAACACCTTGGGGGGTAAATAGGAGTGGTCAGCGGCGTCTGAATCCGCCTGAAAACAGATATCTTCCTCTGGATTACAATCTAGAGAGGGGTGGGGAGGTTTGCCATTGAACCCACCATGGAGCGATGTCTGCATGACATTGTATTTCCGCACAAAACTCTTCTCTTTTTCTCTACATGTTCAGCATGACTGTGTACAATATCTGACATGCATACGAAAAAAATATGGTGAGATTATGTAAGGAGAGCACGCAGAAATTTATAGTGATGGTAACAACCAGTGGATCGACGTTTTTCCGTTGAACCAATATAGCCCTAATGGATCGACGTCAATGTATAGTAATAAGTGATGCAACAAGTGTACAACCTCTTTGCCGTAGCCCTGTCAACCTCAACATCATTGGGTTGGTCGCTGATGCAGTTGAGGCAGAGGTGGCTGTCGGAGGTGTGGAGGAAGATCTGAGGAATCTATAGACGACGTCTAGGGCACTGCTCTGTTGTGGTGGATCATTCTGTTGTTGGAGCAGCTCCGGTGAGCCGTAAGACGTCAAGGCTGAAGCAGCACAAGACATACATCATGAATCTCAAGTGGGATTCTAATAGCATCTCCAATAGATGATGTAAAATGGATGTAAAATTAACATCACCAAAAACAACCTGACTACAACAGATGAGGTAAAAACTGTTGACTCTGAACTTAACTGTCGAAACTGAAATTTATTGTGGAATCTGAATGCTACTGTCGAAACTGAACGCAATGGAGTAGAGAGGCACTTGACATGTAGTTTAGGGAGGGCCTGCAGTTCATCTTCAACCTGCACCCCCCTGAGCCGCTAGCCACCACCGGCCGAACCGCCGGCCCCAGCGCTGCCTCGCCGCCCCGAAACAACTCGCCACCGCCGCCCCGGCCAGCCCTCTAGGTCCCCCGCCCCCACCCTAAACCCTAAGATAGATAGTGGGGAACCTCTCCGGCGAGCCCCCGTCCCTGCTGCGGGTGGTTCTTCCTTAACTCCGGCGAGGCCCCGCCCCAACCCCTGAAAATCGACTGACCCAAAAGTCAATTCAGTCGGCTGAAGTGTCGCTTAATCAGAGCAGAGCAGAAGCACGAGCGAGGGGGAGAGCAGCAGCAGCAGCTGGGCGAGCGAGTGATCGAGCGAGAGCCGGAGCAGCAACAGCGTGAGTGAGCGAGCGAGAGCCAGAGCAGCAGCAGCGTGAGTGAGCGAGCGAGAGCCAGAGCAGCAGCAGCAGATCCGGCTGGTATGGCCGCTGCCGCCGAAGGGGCCTCGCACTGTGGGAGAGCCGCCGTGGAGATGTCACCCACGGCGCCGGCTTCAAGGTAGCCGCTCCATGGGGGTGCGGGATGGAGCACAGTCGGCGCCGGGAGGTCGAGTTAAGGAGAAGGTGCGATGCGATGAGTGTACAACCTCTTTGGTGGTGCCGAGTAGGCCTCGGCTTCGTCCGAATAGTCGGTGAGGATGACGCGGTTCCGGTGGAGCAGTTTAAGGCAGCGCTGTGGGGATGGAGCAACCGCGATATACGAGGCAATCATCGGAGTAGCTCCTTGGAGGTCGAGGATGGGGCGGCTGAACCGGCGGGACGGCGAGATGGATGACGGATCCTCATCTGGGGAGGTGGACGAGGCACGTCGAGCTGTTGTGGTGGACGACGTCGTCGGGGAAGAGGCTCCGGCTGGGCAGTGGTGACGTGGCGGATGGAGGAGGGTGGGGTTTCGCGGCTAGAGCGGAGAGGTTATGGCGGCCTGGGATTTTGAATGGCGAAAAGGGGGCAATGGGAGGGGGTGAAGCATGACTTAGGGACGCGCTTTTCCAAAATCTAGTGTGTGTTACAAAAGTACCCCCCACCGATTTGAACTAGCAGCCCTTTTGGCTCAGGGTTAGAATGGGGATTTCGCGTGTCGGGATTTGGCAGCTGGAGGGAGTTTTCGTGCGCGTTGTAATTTCGGGATAGCAAGGCGCGGGTTGTGAAGGTGCCAGTTTTGGGAGCACGATATCTGAATTTTCGGGATATAACAAGACGCGGGTTGAATTTTAGGGACAAGCCTAACGTGTAGTAATATTGTACTTGTATGTACCAAATCAATTCGCACTTCCCTCAACCAAAAAGAAAACGAAAAAAATAAAACTATTCACACCACACAAAGAGAGAGTCTTGCCCCGTTTTACTATACAAATGCTATTCAAAGCTACTCTCTCCTTCCATCTATATAGGGCCTAATGCGTTTTTCAATGCTACTTTGACCAAATATTAGAGCAATGATATAGGACATGCAACTTACACAAAGCGCACCGTTAAATTCATCTGGGAAATGTTCTTTCAATGATATAATTTTCACATTGTGCATGTCATGTACTATTAATCATGTCAATAGTCAAAGGCGGTCTTAAAAATCTCATTATGCCCTATATAGATGGAAGGAGGGAGTATGAATCCATGTTATGTCCGAGTGAATTTTTTCGCTTGTTGTATAATGCATGTAACCTACTCATACCAACATTTTAGTTCATTTAAATGTCTACTACCGCTGCAATTCGAACTAAATTTGAATTCATTTCTCTATTTCAATAAGAATCTACAATCATGATTGTTGCCAACTTCAACCATCATAGTTTCCATTCTATCCACCAGATATAAATCGGACGGCCTATAATGCAGGATGGCAGGCACACCATCATCAAGAACTCCATTTTTCTATAAGAGTAGAGATAAAATATATTAAATGTAGTATAACATGTTCATAACCACACCATGTGTATCACCATTATATATATTCACACATGCGTCGGTTTAATACACTATGATAAATTCTTCAAATATCCGAATTCGCTTTTTATAATGAAGTATATATGATCTCTATTCGTCTTTTACACCCACACAACATACTTATCTTTGTAGCTAGCGCTAAATTTTCTCTTGTGCATGCACACGCCCGCATCCCTCTCACCCTCCCTCAGCATTCTCAAGCTCCATCGCGCAAATTCGTCTTTTCACTTTAGGTCGTTCACCCATGGTGTGTGTAGTGTTGGGCAACGTTGCATAAAATAAAAAAATTCTATGTTCACCAAGATCAATCTATGAGTTCATCCAGCAATGAGAGAGGGGAGTGCATCTACATACCCTTGTAGATCGCGAGCGGAAGCGTTCAAGAGAACGGGGTTGAGGGAGTCATTCATGTCGTGATCCAAATCACCAGAGATCCTAGCGCCGAACGGACGGCACCTCCACGTTCAACACACGTACGGTCAGTGCGACGTCTCCTCCTTCTCAATCCAGCAAGGGGGAAGGAGAGGTTGATGAATATCCAGCAGCACGACGGCGTGGTGGTGGATGCAACAGGGTTCTGGCAGGGCTTCACCAAGCGTCTGCAGGAAGGGAGAGGTGTAGCAAGGGGGAAGGGAGGCGCCAAGATGCAGGGTGCGGCTGCCCTTCCTCCCCTCCACTATATATAGGGGCTAGGGGGGGCGCATGCCCCCTTGGAGATCCCATCTAGAGGGGGGGCGGCCCCCGGGGCAACGGCCCCCTTAGGGTTTCCAACCAGGGGGGCGCAGGCCCCCTCGGGGGGGCAACGGCCCCCTAGGGTTTCCATCCCTAGGCGCCTTGGGCCCTTGGGTGGGGCGCACCAGCCCACTAGGGGCTGGTTCCCACGCCGTTTTAGCCCATGGGGCCCTCTGGGATAGGTGGCCCCACCCGGTGGACACCCGGGACCCTTCCGGTGGTCCCGGTATAATAACAGTGACCCCCAAAACTTTTCCGGTGGCCGAAACTGGACTTCCTATATATAAATCTTTACCTCCAGACCATTCCGGAACACCTCGTGACGTCCGGGATCTCATCCGGGACTCCAAAAAACTTTTGGTTTGCTGCATACTAATATCTCTACAACCCTAGCGTCACCGAACCTTAAGTGTGTAGACCCTACGGGTTTGGGAGACATGCACACATGACCGAGACGCCTCTCCGGTCAATAACCAACAGCGGGATCTGGATACCCATGGTGGCTCCCACATACTCCTGGATGATCTCATCGGATGAACCATGATGTTGAGGATTCAATCAACCCCATATTCAATTCCCTTTGTCAATCGGTACGTTACTTGCCCGAGACTCGATCATGGGTATCCCAATACCTCGTTTAGTCTCTTTACCGGAAAGTCACTTTACTCGTACCATAATGCATGATCCCGTGACCAGACACTTGGTCACACTGAGCTCATTATGATGATGCATTACCGAGTGGGCCCAGAGATAGCTGTCCGTCATACGGAGTGACAAATCCCAGTCTCGATTCGTGCCAACCCAACAGACACTTTAGGAGATACCCGTAGTGCACCTTTATAGCCACCCATTTACGTTGTGACGTTTGGCACACCCAAAGCACTCCTACGGTATCCGGGAGTTGCACAATCTCATGGTCTAAGGAAATGATACTCGACAATTGGAAAAGCTCTAGCTAAACGAACTACACGATCTTTGAGCTACGCTTAGAATTCGGTCTTGTCCATCACATCATTCTCCTAATGATGTGATCCCGTTATCAATGACATCCAATGTCCATAGTCAGGAAACCATGACTATCTGTAGATCAACGAGCTAGTCAACTAGAGGCTCACTAGGGACTTGCTGTGGTCTATGTATTCACACGTGTATTATGATTTCCAGATAACACAATTATAGCATGAATAATAGACAATTATCATGAACACAGAAATATAATAATAACCATTTATTATTGCCTCTAGGGAATCTTTCCAACAGTCTCCCACTTGCAATAGAGTCAATAATCTAGTTACATTGTGATGTATCAAACACCCATTGCGTCCTGGTGTTGATCATGTTTTTCTCTAGGGAGAGGTTTAGTCAATGGATCTGATACATTCAGGTCCGTATGTACTTTATAAATATCTATGTCTCCATCTTGAACATTTTCACTGATGGAGTTGAAGCGACGCTTGATGTGCCTGGTCTTCTTGTGAAACCTGGGCTCCTTGGCAAGTGCAATAGCTCCAGTGTTGTCACAGAAGAGTGTAATCGGCCCCGACGCATTGGGTATGACTCCTAGGTCGGTGATGAAATCCTTCACCCATATTGCTTCATGTGCTGCCTCCGAGGCTGCCATGTACTCCGCTTCACATGTAGATCCCGCCACGACACTCTGCTTGCAACTGCATCAGCTTACTATCCCACCATTCAAAATATACACGTATCCGGTTTGTGACTTAGAGTCATCCAAATCTATGTCGAAGCTAGCGTCGACGTAACCCTTTACGACAAGCTCTTCGTCACCTCCATATACGAGAAACATGTCCTTAGTCTTTTCTAGGTACTTAAGGATGTTCTTGACCGCTGTCCAGTGTTCCTTGCCGGGATTACTTTGGTACCTTCCTACCAAACTTACGACAAGGTTTATATCAGGTCTGGTACAGGTCATGGCATACATGATAGACCCTATGGCTGAGGCATAGGGGATGACACTCATCTCTTCTTTATCTTCTGCCGTGGTCGGGCATTGAGCCGAGCTCAATCTGACACCTTGCAATACAGGCAAGAATCCTTTCTTGGACTGATCCATATTGAACTTCTTCAATATCTTATCAAGGTATGTGCTTTGTGAAAGACCTATGAGGCGTCTCGATCTATCTCTATAGATTTTGATGCCTAATATGTAAGCAGCTTCTCCAAGGTCCTTCATTGAAAAACACTTATTCAAGTAGGCCTTTATGCTGTCCAAAAGTTCTATATCATTATCCATCAAAAGTATGTCATCCACATATAATATGAGAAATGCTATAGAGCTCCCACTCATTTTCTTGTAAACGCAGGCTTCTCCATAAGTCTGCATAAACCCAAACGCTTTAATCATCTCATTAAAGCGAATGTTCCAACTCCGAGATGCTTGCACCAGCCCATAGATGGAGCGCTGGAGCTTGCATACCTTGTTAGCATTCTTAGGGTCGACAAAACCTTCCGGCTGCATCATATACAGTTCTTCCTTAAGGTGACCATTAAGGAAAGCCGTTTTGACATCCATTTGCCATATCTCATAAACATAGTATGCGGCAATTGCTAACATGATTCGGACGGACTTCAGCTTCGCTACGGGAGAGAATGTCTCATCGTAGTCAATCACTTGAACTTGTTGATAACCCTTAGCAACAAGTTGAACTTTATATATGGTGACATTACCATCTGCGTCCGCCTTCTTATTAAAGATCAATTTGTTTTGTATCGCTCGCCGATCATCGGGCAAGTATGTCAAAGTCCACACTTTGTTTTCATACATGGATCCTATCTCGGATTGCATGGCTTCAAGCCATTTGTTGGAATCTGGGCCCGCCATCGCTTCTTCATAGTTCGAAGGTTCACCGTTGTCTAACAACATGATTTCCAAGACAGGATTGCCGTACCTCTCTGGTGCGGAATGTGTCCTTGTGGACCTTCGAAGTTCAGTAGGAGCTTGATCCGAAGTATCTTGATCACCATCATTAACTTCCTCTCTTTTCGGTGCTGGCACCACAGGAACATTTTCCTGAGTTGCGCTACTCACCGTTTCAAGAGGCAGTACTTCATCAAGCTCTACTTTCCTCCCACTTAATTCTTTCGAAAGAAACTCTTTCTCCAGAAAGGACCCGTTCTTGGCAAAAAAGATCTTGCCTTCGGATCATAAGTAGAAAGTATACCCTATGGTTTCCTTAGGGTATCCTATGAATACGCATTTTTCCGACTTGGGTTCGAGCTTCTCAGGTTGAAGTTTCTTGACATAAGCATCGCATCCCCAAACTTTTAGAAACGACAGCTTAGGTTTCTTCCCAAACCATAATTCATACGGTGTCGTCTCAACGGATTTAGACGGTGCCCTATTTAAAATGAATGTAGCTGTCTCTAGAGCGTATCCCCAAAATGATAGCGGTAAATCAGTAAGTGACATCATAGATCGCACCATATCCAATAGAGTGCGATTACGATGTTCGGACACACCATTTCGCTGAGGTGTTCCAGGCGGCGTGAGTTGTGAAACAATTCCACATTTTCTTAAGTGCGTACCAAATTCATGACTTAAATATTCTCCCCCACGATCTGATCATAGGAACTTTATCTTTCGGTCACGTTTATTCTCTACCTCATTCTGAAATTCCTTGAACTTTTCAAAGGTCTCAGACTTGTGTTTCATCAAGTAGACATACCCATATCTACTCAAGTCATCAGTGATAGTGAGAACATAACGATATCCTCCGCGAGCCTCAACGCTCATTGGACCGCACACATCAGTATGTATGATTTCCAATAAGTTGGTTGCTCGCTCCATTGTTCCGGAGAAGGGAGTCTTGGTCATCTTGCCCATGAGGCATGGCTCTCATGTGTCAAACGATTCATAATCTAGAGACTCTAAAAGTCCATCAGCATGGAGCTTCTTCATGCGCTTGACACCAATGTGACCAAGGCGACAGTGCCACAAGTATGTGGGACTATCGTTATCAACTTTAAATCTTTTGGTATTCACACTATGAATATGTGTGACATTACGCTCGAGATTCATTAAGAATAAACCATTCACCAGCGGGGCATGACCATAGAACATATCACTCATATAAATAAAACAACCATTATTCTCGGATTTAAATGAGTAGCCATCTCGAATTAAACGAGATCCTGATACAATGTTCATGCTCAAAGCTGGTACTAAATAACAATTATTGAGGTTCAAAACTAATCTCGTAGGTAAATGTAGAGGTAGCATGCCGACGGCGATCACATCGACCTTGGAACCATTCCCGACGCGCATCGTCACCTCGTCCTTCGCCAGTCTCCGCTTATTCCGCAGCTCCTGCTTTGAGTTACAAATATGAGCAACCGCAACGGTATGAAATACCCAGGAGCTACTACGAGCACTGGTAAGGTACACATCAATTACATGTATATCACATATACCTTTGGTTTTGCCGGCCTTCTTGTCTGCTAAGTACTTGGGGCAGTTCCGCTTCCAGTGACGACTTCTCTTTCAATAAAAGCACTCAGTCTCAGGCTTGGGTCCATTGCTTGACTTCTTCCTGGCAACTGGCTTACCAGGCACGGCAACTTCCTTGCCGTCCTTCTTGAAGTTCTTCTTACCCTTGCCCTTCTTGAACTTAGTGGTTTTATTCATCATCAACACTTGATGTTCCTTTTTGATCTCTACCTCTGCTGATTTCAGCATTGGATATACCTCAGGAATGGTCTTTTCCATCCCCTGCATATTGAAGTTCATCACAAAGCTCTTGTAGCTTGGTGGGAGCGACTGGAGAATTCTGTCAATGACCGCGTCATCTGGGAGATTAACTCCCAGCTGAGTCAAGTGGTTGTGCAACCCAGACATCTTGAGTATGTGCTCACTAACAGAACTGTTTTCCTTCATCTTACAGCTAAAGAACTTGTCAGAGACTTCATATCTCTCGACCCGGGCATGAGCTTGGAAAACCATTTTCAGCTCCTCGAACATCTCATATGCTCCGTGTTGCTCAAAACGCTTTTGGAGCCCCGGTTCTAAGCTATAAAGCATGCCACACTGAACGAGGGAGTAATCATCAGCACGAGACTGCCAAGCGTTCATAACGTCTTGGTTCTCTGGGATTGGTGCTTCACCTAGCGGTGCTTCTAGGACATAATCTTTCTTGGCAGCTATGAGGATGATCCTCAGGTTCTGGACCCAGTCCGTATAGTTGCTGCCATCGTCTTTCAGCTTGGTTTTCTCTAGGAACGCGTTGAAGTTCAGGTGGACATGAGCGTTGGCCATTTGATCTACAAGACATATTGTAAAGATTTTAGACTAAGTTCATGATAATTAAGTTCATCTTAATCAAATTGTTTAATGAACTCCCACTTAGACAGACATCCCTCTAGTCATCTAAGTGAAACATGATCCGAGTCAACTAGGCCGTGTCCGATCATCACGTGAGACGGACTAGTTAACATCGGTGAACATCTTCATGTTGATCCTATCTTCTATACGACTCATGCTCGACCTTTTGGTCTACCGTGTTCCGAGGCCATGTCTGTACATGCTAGGCTCGTCAAGTTAACCTAAGTGTATTGTGTGTGTAAATCTGGCTTACACCCATTGTATTCGAACGTTAGCATCTATCACACCCGATCATCACGTGGTGCTTCGAAACAACGAACCTTCGCAACGGTTCATAGTTAGGGGGAACACTTTTCTTGAAATTATTATGAGGCATCATCTTACTTACTATCGTCGTTCTAAGTAAACAAGATGAAAAACATGATAAACATCACATGCAATCATAATAGTGACATGATATGGCCAATATCATATAGCTCCTTTGATCTCCATCTCTGGGGCTCCATGATCATCTTCGTCACCGGCATGACACCATGATCTCCATCATCGTGTCTTCATGAAGTTGTCACGTCAATGACTACTTCTACTTCTATGGCTAACGCATTTAGCAATAAAGTAAAGTAATTTACATGGCGTTCTTCAATGACACGCAGGTCATACAGAAATAAAGACAACTCCTATGGCTCCTGCCGGTTGTCATACTCAACGACATGCAAGTCGTGATTCCTATTACAAGAACATGATCTCATACATCACATATATATCATTCATCATTCATCACAACTTTGGCCATATCACATCACAAGACACTTGCTGCAAAAACAAGTTAGACGTCCTCTAATTGTTGTTGCAAGTTTTTACGTGGCTTCTATAGGTGATCGAGCAAGAACGTTTTCTTACCTACGTTAGAGCCACAATGTGATTTGCCAACTTCTATTTACCCTCCATAAGGACCCTTTTCATCGAATCCGCTCCAACTAAAGTGGGAGAGACAGACACCCGCGAGCCACCTTATGCAACTAGTGCATGTCAGTCGGTGGAACCTGTCTCACGTAAGCGTACGTGTAAGGTCGGTCCGGGCCGCTTCATCCCACAATACTGCTGAAGCAAAATAAGACTAGTAGTGGCAAGAAAGTTGACAACATCTACGCCCACAACAAATTGTGTTCTACTCGTGCAAAGAGAACTACGCATAGACCTAGCTCTGATGCCACTATTGGGGAATGTTGCATAAAATAAAAAAAATTCTATGTTCACCAACATCAATCTATGAGTTCATCCAGCAACGAGAGAGGGGAGTGCATCTACATACCCTTGTAGATCGCGAGCGGAAGCGTTCAAGAGAACGGGGTTGAGGGAGTCGTTCACGTCGTGATCCAAATCACCGGAGATCCTAGCGCCGAACGGACGGCACCTCCGCGTTCAACACATGTACGGTCAGTGTGATGTCTCCTCCTTCTTGATCCAGCAAGGGAAGAGGAGAGGTTGATGAAGATCCAGTAGCACGACGGCGTGGTGGTGGATGCAGCAGGGTTCCGGCAGGGCTTCGCCAAGCATCTGCGAGAAGGGAGAGGTGTAGCAAGGGGGAAGGGAGGCGCCAAGATGCAGGGTGCGGCTGCCCTTCCTCCCCTCCACTATATATAGGGGCTAGGGGGGGCGCATGCCCCCTTGGAGATCCCATATAGAGGGGGGCGGCGGCCCCCGGGGAAACGACCCCTTAGGGTTTCCAACTAGGGGGGGGGGGGGCGCATGCCCCCTCGGGGGGGCAACGACCCCTAGGGTTTCCAACCCTAGAGCCTTGGGCCCTTGGGTGGGGCGCACCAGCCCACCAGGGGCTGGTTCCCACGCCACTTCAGCCCATGGGGCCGTCCGGGATAGGTGGCCCCACCCGGTGGACCCCCGGACCCTTCCGGTAGTCCCGGTACAATACCGGTGACCCCCGAAACTTTCTCAGTGGCCGAAACTGGACTTCCTATATATAAATCTTTACCTCCGGACCATTCCGGAACTCCTCGTGACATCCGGGATCTCATCTGGGACTCCGAACAACTTTCGGTTTGCTGCATGCAGACATGACCGAGACGCCTAGCGTCACCGAACCTTAAATGTGTAGACCCTACGGGTTTGGGAGACATGCAGACATGACCGAGACGCCTCTCCGGTCAATAACCAACAATGGGATCTGGATACCCATGGTGGCTCCCACATACTCCTCGATGATCTCATCGGATGAACCACGATGTCGAGGATTCAATCAACCCCGTATTCAATTCCCTTTGTCAATCGGTACGTTACTTTCTTGAGACTCGATCGTCGGTATCCCAATACCTCGTTTAGTCTCGTTACCGGCAAGTCACTTTACGCGTAGCATAATGCATGATCTCGTGACCAGACACTTGGTCACACTGAGCTCATTATGATGATGCATTACCGAGTGGGCCCAGAGATACCTCTCCGTCATACGGAGTGACATATCCTAGTCTCGATTTGTGCCAACCCAACAGACACTTTTGGAGATACCCGTAGTGCACCTTTATAGCCACCCAGTTACGTTGTGATGTTTGGCACACCCAAAGCACTCCTACGGTATCCGGGAGTTGCACAATCTCATGGTCTAAGGAAATGATACTCGACAATTGGAAAAGCTCTAGCTAAACGAACTACACGATCTTTGAGCCATGCTTAGAATTGGGTCTTGTCCATCACATCATTCTCCTAATGATGTGATCCCGTTATCAATGACATCCAATGCCCATAGTCAGCAAACCATGACTATCTGTTGATCAACGAGCTAGTCAACTAGAGGCTCACTAGGGACTTGTTGTGGTCTATGTATTCACACGTGTATTATGATTTCCAGATAACACAGTTATAGCATGAATAATAGACAATTATCATGAACACAAAAATATAATAATAACCATTTATTATTGCCTCTAGGGCATATTTCCAACATGTAGGCCCCCCTAGCTCCTTCTTTACGGCACACGTCGATCGATATGTCTCTCTAGCCAGCTGTGCCTAGCACAAAACAAGCTTCCCCTCTTCTCTTGTCACCGTCCATGCCTCACTCCCACCACTCTTTTCATCGTTCTCGTACTCGCACACTCCTCCCCCCTCGATATAGTATGCCTCTCGTACCACCTCCTACATGCATCCCTCTCTCCCTATCCTTCTCCTCGTGCCTCATTTGCTTCTAACACACACATGCATGTATACCGATCGATCTCCCAACGTATACCTAGATCGACTTTAACTACCCCCAATCGATCGACGTACCTCACAAGTTATGTCTCTCCTTTCTCTATCAAAGGGCGATTGATCTTCCTATGTAGTTACGTCTGCTTACCACAGCCACATCGTCCCCCCTCATCATTCGTGCATGCCTCCTAACCCGTCTCTCACACGCACGTGCACAGACAACAAGAAGCCATCTCCTCTCTTATTGATATTGCGGGCGTGCCCTCCGTTTGTCTAGCAAGCCTATCACACCATTTGTTAGAAGCAACTCCACTACCACCACCTCCAACACTCTAGCTCTGTCTCTCTCCCAACTTTATTCCTCTCCTGCACATATGCATGGATGCCGATCGATCTCCCTTAATACATGAGGCAGATCGGTCTCCTTAATACATTAGGTAGGCCTCTCTCCTCCTCCACACATATACCAGCCATTGTACCTCTATAATTAATTGGGCCTCCCTCTTCCCCCACCACACACCGATAGTCGAGCGCTGCAGGTAGGTATCCATGCCACAGAGACAAACTGCACATGTCCCCTCTCACGTTCCAGTAGGCCAGCCACTCTATATCTTTGACGTGGGCACACACAAATTCGATGGCACTCTTTATCGATCGTGCGCGCACACACACACATCATCCCTCTCTTCGATTCTATGGACACCTCAAGCCGATGATACCTCCACTCTCTTCTCGTGGATCG
>NC_041381.1:79044628-79108290 GCF_002162155.2 Triticum dicoccoides
CCACACACTATATCTCTCTAGGTTCGTATCTCCCTCACACAACCCCACATAGGTGGTGTACATAGACAAGAAGAGAATAGGTGCACCGTGCACATACTCACGCTTCGTGCCCAGCCACACCCGCGCGGGTACACGGTGGAGCTCATTTCTTTAGGAAATGGCAGACCATGTGCTAATTTGAACGCATGTAGCAGTTGTTTACCTAGGGAGGCGTGTACCACGCATGCACGAAACAAAGTTCAACTTGACGCGTTGCCGCGTTATTTTTTGAATAAAGTTATAGCGCTCAATGGCACGTACACAGAATATAAAACGATTTTTATGGAGAAAAAGGTAGTCCTCTCACTATATACAATGGAGCCCGCCTGCCTGGTTTGTCACTCTTCAGAGTATCGCACACAAGATTGCGGTGGCCTCTCTCTCTCTCACCGTTGGTCACTGATCCGGCCGCATCCCGTCCGCCGGGGGAAAGGGAGTGCGGTGGCCTCTCTCTCTCACGGTTGGTCACTGATCCGGCCGCATCCCGTCCGCCGGGGGAAAGGGAGGAAGTGCATCGTTTGTCCGTTCGATGGCGCCGAGGCAGCATGTCCCGATCTACGGTACAACCCATCCTCTCTGACCAAGCTCCGGCACAGCAAGGCCTACGCCACCTGCTCGCAGATTCCGCCTGCTGCGGCTCACCTAGTTACATCCCGATGACCTCTAGGTATCCCCTTTGGCCTTGCTCCACTGCCCGTCTTCCCACGTCGCTGCATGCGGATCTTCCATAGTTCTATGCCCAAAACATAGCTTGTCCGGCGTACTTTCCATATTGCATTCTCATCCTCACACCGTTTTAGACAAACACAACCGTGTTGTTATCTTCCCTTAGGACAAGGAATATGCTTCTTTTTTGTCGTCGCATGTGTCATCAATTGTTATTGGCCAGTAATTGTTTCCTTTCTACCTCTTTTTTGCAAACAGAGCTATCCATTTCACCTCGTTGCTATTGCGACCTTTTGGTGAACTAAACAAATCACTTTTTTCTTAAGAGTGTTTTGTGCAGTTGTACTAAAATGTCACACGGGCAACGTCTCTACATTTCAGTGCGACTGCACAAAGGGATATTGGTTTTGCTCTATCCTCCTCATCCAACTCCGAGCCTAATCTTCTCCAACTAGTTAGTCTTAAGAGAGACTGCAAAGGTGACCGACTTCTATTTGTGTGTTTATTGTTTCATCAGAAGTCCTCTATTATCATAATCACACTTAATATCTTTGGAACAGGGACGCTCAGCTCTATTTTAGTGGAACTACACAAAATGATCGGAATGTTGCATGCTCCAGACAGCTACTTTTTTTCCCAACATGCCTTGTTGATTTAGACAGAGCTGGGGGGACGTTAGTGCAATGAAAGCATGGATCAATTTTAATTTAACACCTTCTCACAACTCTGTCTTCAGTTGTGATGTAATTATTAGCTCTGATCTGCTAATAATTGACATGCATTAGCAAGGATGTTAGTTTTTTATTGTTTCTGAAAGAGCATCGATGGCAAGACACACAAAACAAAAGCTGAAAGCTCACACCATTGTACAATTTCATGTCGCTTGAAAATTATTTGTATAGTACGTCAATTATGTAAACAAATGATGGAAGCTTGATAGCATTGCCAGAAGCCTCTTCATCATCCGGGTCCATGTGCCATGCACAAAATTATAATCCTTCGTTCCTAAATATTTGTCTTTTTACAAATTTCAAACGGGCACATTTTAGAGCGTAGATTCACTCATTTTGCTTCGTATGTGTACTCCCTTCATTCCTAAATATTCTATTCGTCTTTCTAGAGATTTCAACAAGTGACTACATACAGAGCAAAATGAGTGAACCTACACTCTAAAATATGTCTATATACATCCGTATGTGCCAGTCCATTTGAAATCTCTAAAAAGACAAATATTTGAGTAGTCACTCATTGAAATCTCTAGAAAGACAAATACTCCGGAGTATATTTAAGAACTGAGGGGGTAGTGCACAACCGCATGGGAGACTCAGCGCGGTCGTTGCGCCGCATTAATAGTGAGTAATGAGCAGTCAAATCATAAGCCCCACCTTTCCCACCGTAAGTTGCTCTGAAGAAGCAACCATCAATACGCTCTTCTTTGAATCCGCTCATACTACTCCATCCGTCACTGTTTATACAGCGCGCTTCAGAAAAAAAAAATCTGGGGGGCAAAGGTGACTAGCGATCGGCCTGAAAAATAGCATTGGTAGTTATAGCACGATGTCTATTACTAGAGGGAATAATGCGTACACACAGGCATGCAGTGCTTCCACCCCGGGTACACACATGCATGCACTTACTCCACTCCGTAGTAGTTCAGTACATGGAGAGAAAATTGTGGACTTGATTGCGGTTACCACGCCCTAATTAATTGAGCATTAAACCAAACACGTCTAAAGTCTCTCTGGTGGTGGAAATGCATTAAGAGAAATGCATCGTAATGAAGCGCGCCCTGTAAACTGTGACAGAGGGAGGAGTAGTATGAAGGTGCAAAACAATGTACGCGTATGGCCAGTCGGTCAATGCACCTCCTCTTGGCATATCACTGACATGTGGGACAGAAGTGTGAGAAAACCGATCTCAATTGACGGCAAAGAGCCAACCCGCCGTTCCTTGAGAGAGACGAGGAGCGAGAACACACAAACGGGCTCGCACGGAGGCCAACATATATTCGAGCATGGTTGGTTGATCGACATCATTCATTACATGTTGGGCTGCCGTTTTCCACCCTTCTCCGGAATAAACGTGTACTTTATCATAGATAAAAAAGAGTACAGATGCTCCACCATGCGGTTCTAGTAGTAGTACTACTTGTACTACTGCGCTTGCCTCTTTGCCTCTTTGTGAAGTCAAAAAATGATGGTACTCCGCATGTTGGGTACTACAGTGTATGCCTCTGACAATCTGACACCGAATGGACTGATGCATGTCCACCGAGGGTAGTTTGCATTAGTCAAAAGGCGTAAGAGAGCTTCACATTGTCCTGCAAGCTTCTCCTCGTTCTGCGAGTTGACGGGACACACCAAAAAGTAGTGCTAGTCCATACTCCCTCCTTTCTGGTTAATATGGCTTAATATTATTTGTGGGTAAAGGAGAGAGCTTTATTCATATATAAGCATTCTTAGGACAATCAGCCAAGACAATGGTCACTAGGAAGCGAGGTACCCCGCAAAAAAAGAAGTAGGAAGCGAGGTGTTTCATCAAGCCAGCCCTCGGCCACATTCAAAGTGCAGCCTTTTCCTCGTTCGGCAAGTTGACGGGACACACCAAAGTAATGCTAGTCCATACTGCCTCCTCTCTAGTTAATATGGCTTAATTTCAAACGAGATAAATACACTGTCTGTCACTGTATATTTGTAAAAATACGGTCAGTGGACTTCATAATACGCTCATTGCGCTCAATACATATATATTCCGGTGTTTATACGGTCACTAGCTCACCCTGACTGAGTATGTGTGTGCATGCACGTGTAGGTTGAGAACTTGAGCGTGACCGTGTGTGTTCCGTCGTGTGCTCGGACATGCATGCATTATTAGGGCATCATGCGCATTTTTGCCTCCATGTGTACGTGTGACTGTTGCATACACGTAGGGGGAGTACGTGTAGGGGCCACTAAGGAGCAGTCAAATCACACAGTAAGTTAGTCGGAAGAAGCAACCATCATTTCACTCATGAATGACACGTACGCAATATAAAATGGTTGAGATGGGGAGAAAAAGAAAACCACTATATATACACTAGCAGGAGCCTAAGCTACAAGCCTGCTTGCTTAGGTTGCTCTCTTCACAAGCATAGAACTACGGACCTGATCCCGCAACTAGGGGAACGGAACAGTGTTCTGCATAGACACGGTCGACATCGGCGAGGGAGAAAACCCACAGTCGGTGTGTCCCAATCGGAGGTTACCGCGGTATGGGCCGATGCCGCGTCCCAACCACCCTTCTAGCTACAACCTGACGTCCCAGGTAGTCCATCTTCCTTTTGGAGCCGGCTTGCTCCACTGCTGTAGCTCCATCTCCATGTCGATCTTTCTCTACTTCTACCGGCTTTCTACTTGTGATGAGTTTATGTCTCATGAACTAGTGCCAGTACTATTATTCTAATCACACTTCTTCAATATCTTTGCCATCTGGGATGCTCAGGTCGATTTTAATGGAACTGCGCAAAAGCATTGTATGATCCAAGGGTGCCAGCCGTATTTACTTCAACAGGTTCTACCTAGCCAGGAAATTAAATCATGTTTAGGGTTTAGGGTTTAAGTTGTAGTGACCCCATCAGTAGTTTTTCTTGTACATGCTCTCACAACTTTTTTCTTTAGTTGTGAAGGAAATATTGGCTATGATCTGTGAATCATTGAGATGCATCAGCATGCGTGTTAGTTTTCCTTTGTATTTGATGGAATGTTGTAACGGGGCAACCTTGGAATAGGAATGAAAATGGAGTGGAAAGTTTCCGTTTTTCTAGAGAAAAAATGGAAACAGAGAGAAACCAACGTTTCGTTTCGCTGGATCACGCCATCGAGCAAAACCAACGTTTAAATCACGTCTTCCGTGTTCGTGTCTCGCCCTCCTCCATGGCTCGACCCCACACGGTCGCTCGGCATGCCACTCACCGCAAACCGAGTATACGATAACTTTCCTGCCGGCTTGTTGATGGATCACGCCATGGAGTACTAGCACTACTGGAAGAGATTGACGAGTTGGGGGAGGATAGCTAGCTGTAGCACAGACTCCCAAGAACTTTTTACATGCATGTTGTAGCCGTCTATTGTGACCTTTGAACGCAGAGGAGCCGCGTGCACCCGGAAGCGGCACGGGCGACGCTCTCTCGGCCGGCGCGCCGCTTCAATGCCGGCGCCAGTGAGAGGTCGCGTTCGTTCTGGCGGGGCATGAATGCGTCACTGACTATTTCGGCGGGAAGCACGCATGGGTGATGAAGAGGGTTCAGGTTGGTCAGGACCGGCCATGGCAGCGGTCCGGACGTGCGCAAATAAGAGGTGTTGTATGTTAATATTGTTGCGTATATAATTAACAACATAAATAATGTGCTAGTTGGACAAATATGATTGGCGATGGAGATGGAAATGGAATTTTACGTAAACACGAATATGCATGTCTATGTCTATGTGTGTGTGCACGACGACTCTCGCGACCTGGAAGCGGGGGCGTGTTTTTTTGATCGAGTTTTCTTTCTTGGTACGTTAGAAAATTAGTTTGTCTAATTCACATCTAGCTGTTATTTAAGGATATCACATCTAAGCTCCCACAAGTATATAACGTAGCAACAAGAAACAGAAAAACTAGGGAAAAAATAGACCACAAACAGAGTGGACATCAACTTAGATGTGACATAACTATGTCACATCTAGATGTGTCCTAAACAGACCATTAAAAAATTGTCCGCCAGTTTTCGTTTCTTTTTTCCAGGAACGCGCGTATTTTATTTGAAACCACTGCTATGGAGAGATTTTTTTACTCCATTATAGCCTCTTTTTTTATATTGTTTCTCGCGTCTCGCTCTCTCACCCTCTCCATATCAAAACAAGATGAAAGTGTCCACTCTATCTCTCTCCTCACCGGTAGTCACAGATCCGTCCGAATCCCGTCCGCTGCGGGAGGTGAGGAGGTGCAGCGTTGAAGTTGTCATCGTTGGCGAGGGAGGAAGCTGATGCGCACCCTCCTCTCGGAGTGGGCGCTGGCACGGATAAAGATCCTCCGCGCCCTTGTTCGTTGCCGTCGTGTGGGCAGAACCCGCCCGCCCGCCTAAACGACATCTCGCCCACCTGAGGTATAACTTGTTGTACTGTTCCAGCTCCCCAGGTCATTGCGTGTGGGTTTTCTTCTATGCGACTACTCCCCAGCTCCGCATGCATAGTAGCTAGGGTTCGTCGGCTGGTCCAACATCACCTACTAGTACTATTATAGAGGAAATGCCACTCAAAAATTTGTCCTGATTTATGCCTCGGTGGAGGTATACATGTTGTTTCGACAAAAAGTGCATGGTGGTTGTGGGTTCATTGTCCATATGGTGGTAGTACTATCACTGGTTAAATGAAGAAATGCTTTTTTTCTCGGGTATCCTAGTTTAGTTTCCATCAATATATAATTATGATGCTTCTGTTTGTTGGTGTACTTTTCATTAATTCTTATTGACAATTGAGATGTCGTTGCTAACCCATTTTTATATTTTTGGAAACAACGATGCGTGTCTCCATACCCGGGCATGTCTTCCTCAATTTTAGTGGAACTGCACAAAATTGGATGGCCATTGTTGTTCCGCCTCACTGTCCTCTGCCACGTGGTTCTTCCTTCCTCGAGCTTGATTACTGAGAAGAAACAGACAACAGTGAGGATTTGTCGAACTTCACAGGTGCTTCACCCAAACTTGATGCCAAATTGAGGATGCATCACCACGATGACCTATCGATGCTCATGGTTGCGCCGGCTCATGAGGCTGATCGATTTTCAATGAAAAACAAGTTGTCTTCCATCAGTGCTCTTTGCTTGTTACGCACAAAGATGACATCCTTTGTTAGTTCACCTTGGTTGCGTTGGAGACGCATTCGTCTTTCACGTTGGTGCAATTTTATCACACAATTGGCTATGAACCAAATGTTTCCTCGAAGAAGGATCGAGTTGGTACTAAGAGCATAAGTTTTGTATTGATTTCTAAGCCTTCTCATAACTTTGTCTCCAGCTCCCCTGTAATTTTATTTGTCCAGCTATTAATTTAGATTTAAAAATTGTGTGGACTAAAAACCCGGATGGACGTAGTAGCCCTCCATTTTTATTTACTCTGCATATTAGATTTGACTGAAGTTAAAATTTGTAATACTCTCAAACCTTTCCGATAATTGAAATTAAAATTCTTTATTTGTACACACTCTCACACTTTTCCGATAATTTGGCGCATTTGTGGTTGTTCACTTAAGGGAGGGTAGTGTACCACACGTGAAGGACAAGAAGTGCGACCAGGACGCGTGGGCATGGATCGTTAGTTCATCGGAAGTTATACTAGTTTTCTTCACTATACATTAAATAAAGAGTTTCGTTTCGTACTTACACAATTTAAAACGATTGTTATGGAGAGAATAAGAAAACCACTCCACAATATATTAGTCGTATACATGAGAGTACTATATGGACGCAACTTCATTGACTTAGTGCACCTGCCTTTGGGTTTACGACAGGTGGGCCCAAAATGTGGCTGGCTCACCTGTCATACAGCTAAAAGAAGGTGCAGTGAAGGCATCGAAGCTCAGTCCGTACTACAGTAGTATATATATAAGAGGGAGCCTCAGGGCTTGTTCGCTAGGGTTTGCACTCTCCACACGCTCGTCGCACTACATATATGTTATACGCTGGAGGCTCAGCATTCATTTGCTAGGGTTTGATATATTCACAGTCTCTCACAATCTCTTCACCAGATCTAAACAAGAATGCGTTGGCCTCTTGTCTCTCTATCTCCCCTCATAGCTGGTGAAGGAGGCTTTCGTATCCCGTCGCATCGGGAAGGGTAGGAGGTGCAGCGTTCACTCGATCACCTTCGGCGAGGGAGGCAATCCACGGCCGGCTGCGCTGTTCTTTTCACCCAGCACCTGTGCAGGAGGTCCACCGACCCCTTCTTCCTTGCTGCCGTACGTAGTGTGGGAAGATCCGGCCTCCCGCCGCATGCCTTGCCACATCCCGACGACCCTACGGTATAAGTTTCTTTCAAACCATCGTTGCTCTAGCTGTATGTGGATCTTTTTCGATCTGTTGTCGAATCTGCTCTTGGTTCAAAGAGGATAGAAGGGTGTGGTGGGCTGGAGCAAGAATCTAGGACGTGGTTTTGTCGGATTTCGGGTTCAGGCAGACCCTCAAGGTTCGAACTCTGGGGTGCACGCGGAGATCACACCTCCTGCCTACCCATGTCTCACCGCCTCGCCAGGATCTAGAACTACACGAAGAACAACACAAGGGACATGGGATTTATACTGGTTTAGGCCACTATTCTGGTGTAATACCCTACTCTAGTTTGTGGTGTGCTGGATTGCCTCTGGGGCTGACGAGGAACAGTACAAGGGAAGAACAGCCTCGCGAGGGTCTGTTCTTGGCTGGTGCGATGAACTGCTAGGGGGAGTTCAGTCGCTTCCCTCTCTCTCTATCTTTCTATCCTTGTTCTTTCGATCCTTGTTCTCTTGATGCCCCTATCCTGTGGATGGCTAGTGCTATTTATAGGCGGAGGCCCTGGGCCTCTCCCCAAATATTGAGCGGGAAGGGTGCCAACCATTGGCCATTTTGAAAGGGAACATCTAGTACACTTATCCTGACTAAAGTTGGTCCTCGCCTGCCAAGGACCCTGATGATGATGCCGGCTTGGGCTCCACGATGACCTCTGTTCTGCCATCCTGCTGGTCTTGGTCTTGTTGCACCGAAATGGTTGCCTTTGCTTGATACTCTTGCCTGCGCTTGCCCCCTTTGCAGCAAAGAGGAAACAAGGACTCTGCGCAGGCCGGCGCCCGCCTGGCGCCCGCCTGGCCTTGGTCGTCATGGCTTGCATCGTGAGCACCTTGCGAGGTACCCTGCCTTGATATCTCCGCCTCCTCGCGAGCCAGCCTGACGAGGCCGTGCCCGAGTAAGCCTATTGTCATCCGCCCCGCGAGGCTTGGCCCCTCGCGAGGGTCTTGAGTATGCGTTGATGAAGATGGGCCGTACTAGGCCACTCCCTGAGCCACGCCGCAGGCCGTAGGCAGGCAACTCTGGGTACCCCCGTTCCCAGAATGCTGACAGGTTCAATGAGGAAAGGAGGGGCAGAAAGTGGTATAGACTGGCTATCCAGCCGCTTTGTAGGTCGAAAAGGGAAAAAGGGGGTAACCCAGTACACTCATCTGTAAGGAACCGATCTCTTTGTTGAAAAGGGAAAGAAACTGGGGGTCGGGTAGTTTGTGCAGGACTAGATTTGCTGCCCTCACATAGGAAAAAGGTTCAAAGAGAACAAATATGGGACCAATGCATATATGCTGCTTGGCTACATACTCTGCATCACCCATTTATACGTGTGGACGCACATGGTGCTGGCATGTCCCATACAGCTATTTTGCTATTGTTAATCTAAGAATGCCGCCGGAAAATTGAAGCAATGCCACTGTTAAAAGTAAATTACATTTTTTAACGAATGTTGTTTTAAGAGAATGTCACTGTTAATATGACTCAATGCAACCGTTTTAGAAATGCTACTATCCTACTTTGTTTTCCATCCAAGATAAGTTAGATGCTTCTTTCTGTCACCGTTTGTTTCATCCTCCTTAACGGCAAGTAATTGTTTCCTTTTTTGCCTCTGTTAAAACAAGGGTATCGATTCAACTTGTTGCTATTGCAACATTTTGCTTCCCTACTCGAAACACTTATGTTTTAGGAGTGTTTTGTGCAGTTCAACTTGAATGTCACACCGATGACTTTCCTTAATTTTTGTGGAACTGCACAAAAGGAGATCGAGATTTGTTTCCAGTCTTCGTGGCGAGTTGTTTCAAATCTTGGTCTCATCCACATGATGTGCAGTGTGCTTTGAGATGTTGTGCTACTTGTTTTGGCACTGTTTTAAATAAATGTTGAATTGAAGCTATTGTATTGTCGTCTTTTCCCATTAAGTAGTGAACAAAAATGGGACCAACCCAGACATGATGCTTGTTGCTTTGTTACAACAAATTCAGCATCACCCCCTTTATAAGCCAGTAATTGATCTCACTCTTAGAGTTAACTACTAAATCTTATTTTAAAACTGCAACACTTGTTAGGGATCGGCGGGATTACCATTTTTGTGGCCGCATGTTTCATCCTCCTTTATTAGCCAGTAATTGATTCCTTTTTTTACCTCTGTTTAAACAGGGATATCTATTCAACTTGTTGCTATTGCGACATTTTGCTTCGCTACGTGATACACTTTGCTTGATTTCAGTGCAACTGCACAAAAGGAGATTGGATTTACTATTCGTGTTGGCAGATTCGTATTTTATCCTGGTGGTCTCATGAAAGGTCAGTACAGGCCTTCATCCACATGATTGTCCAGTGTGCTTTGAGATGTTGTGCTACTTGTTTTGGTACTATTTTAAATAAATGTTGAATTGAAGATATTGTATTGCTGTCTTTTCCCATTAAGTAGTGAACAAAAATGGGACCAACCCAGACATGATGCTTGTTGCTATGTTACAAGAAACTCTGCATCACCCCCTTTATAATTAGATGGAAGCACATACTATTGTTACGCCCACTCTCCCCTGGAACTGTTTATGCTTTTCGTTAATCTAATGCTGCTGGTAAAATTAAGCAATGCCAATCTCAGAATTAATTAACTATTGAATCTTAGTTCAAAACTGCAACACTTGTTAGGAGTGGTACTATCCTGCTTTGTAGTTCTTTCTACATGTTTAACCAAGGTATTGTTAAGATAATGTCTCTATTAAAATGAACCAGTTGCAATGTTTTAGGAATGGTTCTTTTCTGCTTTGTCGTTCTTTATACATGTTGAAACAAGGCATTGTTAAGATAATGTCTCAGTCAATATGAATGAATCAGACTGATGGAGAATTGCTACTCTCCAGCTTTGTTTCCCATTAAGATAAAGTAGATCAGTAGATGCTTTTCTTCTAGGAGTACAAGTCATCAATCTTGCCACAACCGGGTTTTCCGGGTCATAAATTTCCAGAAAAGACCGTCGTGCTCATCAGCCCCAGGATTACTGTTAGCTGATGAGGCTCCAACTTGATACAGAAATTCCAAGCAGAATACAACATATGTAGTACAAGACCATTCTGGCCTGTGAGTACAACAAACGGTTTCTAGTGGTTGATGGCGGAAGCGGTCTGTGAAACATCAGTGTCTATGGGGCTCCATTTCCCACAGGAACAGCTGACCAGGTTAACTCCTATCTTCGCGAGGCTGCTATCTCCATTGTGTGGGTTCCGGGGCTGGCATCGCGTCGCTCCTCTCCGAGCAAGAAAATCTGGCCAAGACAATAGCCAGCGACAAGCCAGTGAGTACTTTGAATGTACTCGCAAACATTAAGAACACCGATATAATGTAACAATCATGTGCTAAAAATATTTTATACTCATGACGTCAGTCACAAACGATACATGAAACTCTGCTGCGTGCAAGCAAGCTATTTATAAAAATGCAATAACATGGTAGTATCAAAATTTATGAAACAAATAACAAGCAATGCCACAGTCGGGCGTCTGAGCAACACCGCATAAAGGGCTTTAAAAGAAATGCCACAGTCGGGCGTCTGAGCGACACCACATAAAGGGCTTTAAAAGAAATGCCACAGTCGGGCGTCTGAGCGACACCACATAAAGGGCTTTAAAAGAAATGCCACAGTCGGGCGTCTGAGCGACACCACATAAAGGGCTTTAGAAGAAATGCCACAGTCGGGCGTCTGAGCGACACCGCATAAAGGGCTTTAAAAGAAATGCCACAGTCCGGCGTCTGAGCGACACCACATAAAGGGCTTTAAAAGAAATGCCACAGTCGGGCGTCTGAGCGACACCACATAAAGGGCTTTTAAAATATACAATCATAGTGAATATCCCGGAGGTAGAACCATCCCAGAGATACTTGATAATAACAATAATATCACGGGTTAGTCAACAATAATAATAATCATAGTTATCACAAGTCACGAGTAGTAATTCCATTACTGGTTTAACAGTTTCACCTCCGAAGACCGACACTAAGACCGACATCTGACCCATCCCAGACTGTAATCCTTAACCATGGACACGGCTATTCGAATAGGTTTATTCTCTGCAGAGGGTGTACTCTTTACCCACGAGTAACGGATTTCTTTAGTCCATCGGGACTAATTCCGTCTACGGTCTTTTTGTTGAAAACATACCTAACTTGCGCACACCAGCTTATCTCATACGTGTCTGGAATCACCCACGACACCTGTTAAGCAAACTCTAAGTGGGGAGGCTACAACCTCGCGTAGCATGGGATCAAATATATATCGCACGCTCTAAGGGGTGGCCTCCCCTCTCGGTCCCAACCGGAAACACCCATGCCCCCGGACCAGGTGGCCTGCCTACCAGCTACAACCGGTATCTTCCACCATGGCCTCTCTGTACGGTGTGTGCTAGAAAGAGGTTGACAACTTACTGAACCGTACTCTACTTGCTGTAGGGACGAGTGGTAGTACGAAACAAGTATGGGGGTTACTGGAACAGGACTCGATCTACGGTCGACTCAGGAGGTTTAAGTATTCCCTGCATGGTTAGTATAACGAATATATTTCAACCAACAGAGTTACTGCTCATATCACCTTACCATGCCATACCAGACATAACCGTCCCGACGGAGACCGACGACAAACTCATGCCTACCCAAGGCATAGGTTTTCCCGGGTTCCTGCCGGTATGCATGAAAGGCACATGAGGGTGATTATCATCACAAGTGTGTCCATTTCCAACAGCATGGAAATCAATAACATGCACCCATGCATATGATCATATCACATGAAATAACAAGTTTCTACAAAGTGAGGTGATTTTATGAACGTGTCATCGAACACACAAAAATATTATGCCGGGTTTCAGAATGCTTGCCTTCAATGTGTGGAAAGGCAGGGTGCACTCCAAAACTTGAAACATTTCTCCCCTCTTCAAAAATCCTATTTTAGCAATATAAAAGAATTAACACACAAAATAAAAACAGCACCAAAAGTTGTTCTGAATTTTTTTCAAATAAATCTTAAAATAAACTAGGTGAAATTTGAGAGAGGTAGGAAAAAGAATCAATTTATTTGGAGTTATATTTAAAAAGTTATAGCCAGTCAAAGATTTGGTCAAATCTGTTTTTAAAATAAAACAGAAAAGAAAACGTTTCGGAGGGGAATACGCTTTTGAAGCGGGGAAAACGTACTGGGGAAAATACGCTTTCACTTAATCCCACGTGGAAAGGCACGGGGTCGCTGACAGTGGGTCCAGAGGGCCCACTGGTCAGGTTTGACCAGTCTTCTCCCTCCTCTTTCTCTGTCCCGAGCGGAGGCGGGACTCCGGCGATCGCCGCCGGCGATTGGCAACTCCGCTTGAGAAACCGAAGTCATCCACGGGTTCAGGGGGTCGAGGCGGTCCCGCAGGTGAGTGTTACGGTCTCGGGAGTGGACGGGGTCGTCGGCGGTGAGCTTCGCGGCGGACGGAGAGCTTCGGGAGCAGAGTGGTTTTGGGGCTAAGGTGGTCCTTGATCAAAATCGAGTAGTGGGAATGGTTTACGGGAGGATGAGGGGGCTCTTGGTTGGGAGAACGGAGAGTGGGAGGCCCTGGTGGTGCTGAGTTGGCCGGGGCAGTGGTGGCGGCTGCAGTTGCCGGAGGTGGGGAAGAAGACCTCCCTCGGGTCGATTGGCTGCCATGGGAGGACTAGGGGAGCATTCTAAGGCTTCCTGTGTGCTCGGGGAGGCTCGGGGGCCTCCTTTTATAGCTCGTCGAGGTCGGTTCCGCGGCGGCCGGATAAGCTCTCCGGCGAACCGCCTCTCTGTAGCTTGTAGGGCAACGTGGCGTGGCTGGGGATGACGGCAGGAGCTAGCGGACGAGTGGGCACTGCTCCAGGGGCGAGCTGGCGAGCGGAGGTGGCTTTGGCGGCGCAGACATGGGCAGAGGCTGTCGGGCGGCGGCGGCGGCTAGCTCTTGGCTTGCCGGGCGTGGCGAGGGGCGGCTTGGCGCGTAGCGGTGAGAAAGGGAGTGCGTGGCGAGGCTCTGCAGTGTGGGCCAAAACCGTGGGGGCCAGCATGTCGGCTCGGCGCACGTGCGTGCCAAACGCACGCTCTGCTCGCGCTCCGGGCGTGCACGGGACGTGCTCGACGTAATGCCAGAGCATGCTAGAGGTCGCGGTCGAGGCTGGCAATTAACAGGCCCAGGTTAGGAGTAACGGGGAGTCTAGTGGACATACTAGTTTGATCAGAGGTACAAGTTCACAGTGCAATGCCACAACTCATGTCAAAACTGGTCATGCACTCCAGGTGTTTGACAAAATGCTTAGGGCACTTAGGCAGGTCTTGGAGTGGCCAAAAACACTAGATGGTGGTCTCTTTAGATGCAAGAGAGAGTGGTGAGGTTAGTTGGCCAAAAGCAGAAACTTGCTAGTGTAAGTTTTACAAAACTACATTTCTGGACAGGAAATAAATAGCATTATTTCATGAACCAAAAATGATCCAAAAGGTGCATGCTCCTGGACTTAAGGGTTTAACATGGGGTACTACAAGTAGGAGAAATAATCAAGGGTTAAAGAGCAAGTAAAAACATGGTTGCTGTACAAACCATCAAGTTGGACCAGAATGGAAAAGAGGTTGATTCACTCAAAATTTTCAAAGAACAGCACTAGGTTTTTGCATAATGTGGAATCATAGGCTATTACCAATATCCCATAATTTTGGTGGAGGCTAGAAAGAATTATTTAAAGGAGTTGTAGTGAAAAAATGCACTCTGGACCAGAGAAGAAGAATTGAGTGTAGGGCTCAAAATAATTCATGAATGAAATATATTTTTGCATAAAAGTGATTTAAAAACATCACATGACATCTCCAACTTTTGGTTGGAATTTTAAGTGAATTTATCAAATGGTTGTAGTTCAAATATGGCCATTTAACCTTGAAAATCCATTTTCAAGAAAATAAAGATCAAGCAATTAGATTAGTTAATTAGTTATACTGGTAAAAGGAAAGTTTTTCTTGAGAGGTTAAACAAGTCCAATAACATATTTGAAAAGTTTTCTCTTTGGGAAAAACTCATCATAACAGGGAAGGAAATGATTTAAAATTCAAAATGGAGCTCAGAAATCCAAAGTTTTAATCCCTGAAAAAAATAATTTTAATCCATTAAAACAAGGTCAAAATTTTTTGGGGTGTCACAAATCGTTATTTCTCAGTAATTGTTTCCCTTATACCTATTGTTGCTTACAGGGATATCAAAATTGAAGCTCGGTTTTATTCCGACCTTGATTTTAGTTGAACTGCACAAAAGGAGCCAATGTGTCCAAGGCAAACTGCTGCATTACTGGGTCCAGTTGGTCGTTCCACTTTGCAGAAAGAAGCAGTCACTGTTTGCGCTACATTACAGAAGGAATGACCGAGAAGCTTTACAGAGTATTATTAGACACCGGTGACATGACTAGTCTGCAGAGACCATTGGAAATTTAACAACACGTGGAGTGCCCTGGGCAAAAGTGCCCAAACAAGTACAAGAAGCTACGACAGGACTCCACGATCATAGGCATTACATATTTTGAATGGGGAAAGCTTGTCAAAGTTTAATCATTGATGTTAGCAAGAAGACGTTAGTTTAATATATTGGAATTGGAAAACCTTCTCAAAATTTGCTCATTGATGTTAGCCAGAAGACTTGCATTTGATATTTTGAGTGGGACGCCCTTGTTGTGAGCAGCGTCGATTGTTTTTTCCTATTCCTGGTATCAGTTTAGAAGTAAATAGTTACTCTACTGAGATATTCTTGTATTAAGAGTTTGTTCTGAATATTGTCTACGTAATGCCAGGCCTTGTGTTTGATTTCATAGTTGAGCTTGGAATGTTGTGGCATGCGGCATCACGAGCTGTTCACCGTGCCTCCTGAGAATAATGCTTCGTATTGTTTTGCATGTCGATCTAATGCCAGTGATTTGCTTGTTAAGAAGATCATCCTCTTCTGTTGTTTCCGTTCTCAAGAAGTTCATCGTCTGATGTTTCATTCATAGCCTATACGACAAGTCGGGTAGGTTAGACGTGAAACCATATGATCGTCCGACCAACTCATGATATTAGGCCATGATGGGATCATTGTTTTCCAACCAAAACCGCTTGTAAAACTGACGCTTGTAAATTAAAGCAGATGGTCTCGGGCGAAGGCACTTGGGTGGTCGATTTCGACTAGTAAAATATCGGAAGTACTTAACACACGATAAAAACGTTAACGACACTCGGACGATTTCTAATCCAGCCGTTAGCTGCTGTTTCAGCCTTGCCCATGGATGGCATGATACGCACATCATGCATGTATCATCTGGTAACGTCGTCCATATAGTAGTGCTCGTAAAATATACACTGGTCTCTCAAATTACACGTGTAACCCGCCAGTTTTACTTACACACCTCCGGCCCTCGGTTTCATTACGCCTGTATTTTACACGTTGTTTCCGATGACGAGTAAATTACACTTGTATGTTAATATAGGTTTGAAATAAACCAGAGCTCCCAAGCGCGGCCTTACCTTTTCATGCCGTCTTAGTTTCTCGAAGGTGCTCATAGGTGTCCGATGATCCTGGCTTCCTGAATGAGCAGCGGGCGTTGTATCAGACCATCCGTAGGGCCCGCGAGGCCCTCTCTGTTGTCCTTCGAGTAGTTGCGCTTGCCGTGGCGCCGAACATTGTTAACATCGTCAACGAACATGAGGATTCAGAGATGACTTTATTTTGACTGGATGACACTAGGGACCCACTAGGTCCATAGCCGTGCATACGCAAGTGCCTCCTTTTTATGTACAACTATATTTTTTTGCTTTCTGCTGGTTTCTTGACATCACGGTCCCACACCATTGTCAACCTATGTTGTCAATATAAACGAGAGAATTGCACAAGGTGCAGCCGATAGCTGGGACCAAGCAGCTAGAGAAGTATTTGTGTTTTTGAGGCGTGAGCACTGCAGAGTTTTTCTTGGTGATGATTTCGTTGTTGTTCAGAGCAGAGCAGGGTATTAACTGGGTGGGCTGTGGCCCGTCTAGCCTAGGCCAGATATCCAGCCCAGATACTAATTTTTTCAAGACGAAAATGGCTAGCCCAGCTATACGTCTTTTTGAGGAATACCCAGGCAAGGTCAACTTGTTATTCTCCGCCCCGCTGGGCCGCAAATCTTTCCTAGGAGGGATCCATTAGGCTTAACAGGAAAATGGGCTTTAAAAAATAATAAATGGGATGTAATTATAAAAACTGGGCAGTAATTATAAAAAAATGCACCAAACACGAAATTAGTTTATAAAATATTATTTATGGATTTTGAAAATCTTAAATTTTCATTGTTGCGTGCGCAATGTTTCGTTGGATTTTTACGTAATACAAATTTATATTTAATCTGACTAGAAATTTCGAGATAAAAATATTTCGGATCCCATCAAAATGTGTGAAATTTTATTGAATTCTGTCTTCAACGGTTGGTTGAAATTATTAATATTTGTCCTAGCTAGAAAATGGGCTATACTTTTAGCAAATTGTAAATGGGCTGTTGTAAATTCCATTAGAATTCAAAAATGGGCTCTACATTCTTACAAAACGCAAATGGGCTATAAGTTCTCTGCCATACACTTGTGGGCTTACTAAGTGACGCGTCCCCTAAAAAATAAGTTGACTCGTATGCAAGGCTTTGTCAACTTATTATAGTCAACACACGGTTCTAGCAGTAGTGGCCTTGGATGTCTATCCAACGGATGTCGTGCTTCTTCTTCAATCTCGGATGTTCTTAGCTTCGGCGGCCCAAAAAATGACTCCTCCCCCTGACATCTGGGGCGCACCGTTTCGGAGGTTGACCTGTGGGCCTACTAAGTTGGAGCGTACCAAGGGCTTTGTCAACTTAGTCAATATAAACGATTACAGCTTCAGTGACTGTACGATGTCCATCCAACGGCCGTAGTGCTTCTTCAACCTCTGGTCTTCTTGGTCCAGCCGCCCAAAGCAGCGCCAGTCGTGTCGCCTGCTCCTACCTCCCGTGGCCGGCCGGGCTGTCGTGGAGGCCTCACCGCCACCATACTACTCCCACCGCTGGCCAGGCCATCCCTCCACTCACCCACACCCCCTGTTATTCTGCGGCGACGACAGCCTCACACCGCAGCTGAACCAGTGAACCCTCGTACTCCTCTCCGCGCGGGCTTCCACTGTTGCGTCTTCCCTCCATGTCGTCCCCTTCCTAGGCGTCGCCGTCGTCCACCGCCCTGGTGCTCTCGGCGCAGTGTGGTTAATATGGTCAACGACCGACTTCCATCGGAAGAGTACTGTACGTGGAGAGGCTGACAGCTGGGTCCACGGTGGCCGCAAGGAAGTGCCTCCTTATTACGTGCAAAATAATTATTCCTCCACCTGACAGCAGGGACCCACTAGACATGCCACCTTATTTCACGAAAAAACGTTTCCCCCCTGACTGCTGGGACCCACTGGACGGGCCACCATATTTCACGAAAAAAACGTTCCCCCGCTGTCAGCTCGGACCCACCGGAAGTGTCTCCTTATTACGCACAAAAAATGAATACTCCCCCTGCTAGCTGGGACCCACCTTGGTGCGAGGCTGACTTGTGGGCCTACTAAGTTGACGGGGATGGAGGGCTTTGTCAACTTAGTCAATATGAACAATTCTAGCTCAAGTGATCGTATGATGTCCATCCAATAGCCCTAGTGCCTCTTCAACCTCTGGTCTTCTTGCTCCAACTTCACAAAGCAGCGCCGGTCGTGCCCCCTGCTCCTACCTCCCGTGGCCGGCTGTGATGCCACGGAGGCCTCACCGCCCCTACTATTCCCACCTCTAGCCAGGCCCTGCGGTGACGACCGCCTCACACCGCAGCCGAACGAGTGAACCCTCATACTCCTCTCCGTGTGGGAATCCACTGCCGCGTCTTCACCGGCTCTGCGTCGTCCCCTTCCTAGGCCTCGCCGTCGTCCACCGCCCTGGTGCTCTCAGCGCGGCGTGGTCAACATGGTCAAGGAACAATTTCCATCGGACGTGGACTATTTGTGGAGAGGCTGACAGCTGGGTCCACGGCCGCAGCAAGGAAGTGCCTCCTTATTATGTGTAAAATAATGATTCCTCCACCTGACAGCAGGGACCAACCGGACGGGCCACCGTATTTCACGAAAAAAATGTTTCCCCCTGACTGCTGGGACCCACCAGCTACACCTTCGCACGCAAGGAAGTGCGTCCGGGCAAAAAAAACGATTCGCCACCTGACTGCTGGGACCCACCACCTACATCTTCGCACGCAAGGAAGTGCCTCACAGTCGGGACCCACCTGGTCGAAGCGTATGTAGCATTGTGATCCTGGTCGCGAACGTTTACGTACATATATACTGGTCGATGTAGAGGCGCGCACGTGTCGTAGTAGAGGCGCGCACGTAGCATGTACACGTACGTACAGCGGCCAGGGTGCAAGAAAGAAAATACGGCCACGTACGTACATACGGGCAGGGTCACGAATGCCTACTCACGCATACGTACATGGCTGGGTCGGAATGGAGAAACAACGCCGTCTTCGTGTTCATGGGTAGCCAACCAGCTGGGTCGGAACGGAATGCATGATCGTGTTCATCGGGAGGGCTTGGACGGAACAGGTGATGGAAACGAGGCCTGGCATACCACACAACGGAGGAAACAGACCTCCTACATTCGGAACGGGGTCCTGTTGATCGGGAGGGGTGTTGCGTACCGCAAAATGGAGGAAATGGACCTTCTACAGTCGAAACAGGGGTCCTGTTAATTGGGAGGGGTGTGGCGTACCACAAAAGGGAGGAAACCGACCTCCCTACGGTCGAAACGGGGGTCTTGTTGATCTGGAGGGGTGTGGTGTACCGCAAAACGGAGGAAATGGACCTCCTACGGTCGAAGCGGGGGTCCTGTTGATTGGGAGGGGTGCGGCGTACCGCAAAACGGACGAAACAGACTTGTGTTGGAGCGCTACGGTCGAAATGGGGGTCCTGTTCATTGGGAGGGGTGTGGCGTACCGCAAAATGGGACTCCACGAGATACTGTTCATCTCCACTTTTGACCTCCTCCAGCCTCCACGGGCTACTGTCGACCTCCTCCAGCCTCCAGGGCTCCTGTTCATCCAGCCTCCACCGCGCGCTACTCCACCAGCTACTGTTCAACCACCCCTCCACGGGCACCCCCTCCACCATCTACTGTTCATTCAGCCCTCCACACCACGGGGTCCTGTTCAATCACCCCTCCACAGCCACCCCTCCACCATCTACTATTCATCCAGCCCTCCACACCACGGGGTCCTGTTCATCCAGAGGCAACGCCACCGCTCATTGTTCATCCAACCCACCCCCACCCCGCAACGCTCACTGTTCATCCAATCAATCGGCTTCAGTTAGCAGCAGTAGCGAAGGAATCGCTCGATCGGGTTCAGTTAACAGCCATCGATCGATCGCTCGGGTTCAGTAACGCGTAGCCTGCAGTGCAATCGCTCGGGTTCAATTAGAGCCCAACGCCTCGCTCGGGTTCAGTTAGATCCAATGCCTCGCACACACGCGCGTACGTGTACGAGAGAAACGCGCATCGCTCGGCCCCCGACCTCCCACCGTAACCGGGAACTCCCCGAAATTTTCCTCCCCCTCGCTTCTACCACGTTTTTTTCCGTCATGGATGGCCCAAAGAATGTCATGCAGCTGCGTCTCCGGCCCGCCCAGGACGAAAAGCCCATTTTCTGTCATGATTTTTTTGTCATAGAAGTAGGAGCCCACCACAACAATGATGATACCGGGTTTGGTCACAATTATCGTCATAGAAGTGTCATATGTATGACAAAAAAAATTCGTTCGGCCCAAAATGTCACGTCTTTTTTTTGTAGTGTATAGTGGAGTGATTTTGTTGTACCAGCTTCAAAAAATGCGCTCCTACGTGTACCCGCGAGTGGGTGTGAGAGAACTAGTGCGTGCGTGCACCGCTTCTCTTCGTGAGAGTACAATATACTATGCCAAAAGAACGTTCCCCACAAGAGTAATAGTATAAGTGTGTGACGTGTGAGCTAAAATAAAATGTGCGCGACGTCTGTCGGCGTCCTGGACTCGGGGTATCCAGTCCTGCCCGCCTGCGGCCCACAGCGTGACTCCATCGACGGCCTGGTATGGCCAGCTTCAACACCAACACAGCAAGACCCTCGCGAGGGGCCAAGCCTCGCGAGGCGGACGACGCCAAGACCCCTGAGGGAGTTGGCCTCCTCAGGAGGGCTCCTGAGGGGTAGAGAGATCTATGCAGCTACCTCATGAGGCTCAGCTGATGTGAGCCATGACAACCAGGGCCAGGCGGGCGCCAGGCGGGTGCAGAGCGCAGGTTTCCTCTTTGGTGCATGGGAGGCAAGCCACAGGCGCGGAGTCCCGAGGAATCAACCAAAGGTTTCCATTCTGGTGCAACAAGACCAAGACCGCCAGGACGGCGGGACGAAGGTCATCACCGAGCCCATCGCAGCGTCATGACCAGAGGATTTTCGCAGGTGAAGACTACTTCTGTCAGGATAGACTGTACTACTTGTCCCCTTTCGAATCCCGCCGGTGTGGAATCCCTTTCCCGCTCATATTTGGGAAGAGGACCAAGGCCACTATATATAGGACTTAGCCACCACCATAGTGGAAGGAAGATCACTTTCCACCCCGAGCACCACACAAGCTCAAGAACACCTCACCTCCTGAGGCTTGTTCATCCTTGTACTAGTTCATCCATTCCCCTCGAGGCAATCCAGCACACCACACTGGATTAGAGTATTACACCACAACGGTGGCCTGAACGAGTATAAATCTCTGTGTCTTAGTGTCTCTGTGAGCTCTACGCGCTAGGCTAGGGAGGATCGCGAGTAGGCAGGCTGGGTAGGTTGAGATCTCTGCAGGCAGCCCAGAGTTTGAACCTCTCATGGGTTGCCAGATCCCGAAATCCGACATTTGGCGCGCCAGGTAGGGGTGCATCGGATCATCTCTTCCGTCGTTCGATCCATCTCCGCTCCGACATCTCCATGGCCGACGCGCGCAGGGCTCGCGCCGAGCGTCGGGCCGTGGTCGCCGCCCGCGTCGCTCAGACGGATCTGGAGGGTGACGGCTGCGCCTGCCGCACTCCTTCTCCGGTGGCCAACACCGCCACGTGCCCTGCCGGCCACGAGCAGCAAGCCTCGTCGCTGCACCCGTCGGTGCGCCGTGATGGCTGCACCGCTACCCCGTTGCTGACCCCAGCAGCTTCATCCTCTCACGCACGCCGCGGCCAGGTGGACTTGTAGGCCGCTCTGCTCATGGCGGGGGAGCTCCTTCACTACCGTCCCGTGGGTGATCTCTACGAGGAGTAGCCCGAGCATATCACCAAGCTCATCAGCATCACGCACGAGGGCTCTGATGGGCCGGCTCCCTCGCTGCCTTAGCAACCGCCTACAGCGGGCGATGTCGCGCACGGGGCTCCTACTCTGCCTCCGGCCCAGGGCGCCATCGTCGAGCCAAGGCGTATGGCTCCACGGCGTGACCCGCAGCGCCCGGTACCAGCTCGGGATGACGTAAGCTGTTAGGTGGTTCAACATCCCCAAGGAGAAGCGCACGTGCTTCCAGCATCCCAGCACCAGGCTTGCGAGCCACCATAGGAGGTGGCGGTGCGCGTGCAACAGGACCATGTTCCATCCCCTCTACGATCTCCGGTGGCCACGACAGGATGCCGTGCTTTCACTGCATAGCTCTGCAATGGCGTTTGGCCGAGCAAGTTCAAGTCTGACCTGCCTCCACGCTACGACGGCACCACAGACCTCGCCGAGTTCCTACAAATCTACGAGCTGAGCATCAAGGTGGCCAACGGCAATGAGAAGATCATGGCAAACTGGTTCCCGATGGCCCTCAAGGATGGTGTGCGTTCTTGGCTCCTAAACCTGACTCGAGGGGTTGTTTTCTTCCTGGGGAGACCCTGCATAAGTATATCCAGCATTTCAACAACGGCCGCCTCAAGATTCCCAATGTGTCTGACGAGGCCATCATCTCCTCGTTCACCGATGGCGTCCGCAACATCAAGATGAAGGAGTAGCTCGCCATCCTTGAGGACCTCTGCACTGCTCTGGAGATGTTCAACATGGAGAACAAGTGTGCGAGGGCTGAGGACGGACGCCTTTCCCTCCTTGAGCTCCCTGATGCTGATCCAGAAGACAAGAAGACCAAGACCAAGGACACGAAGTGCAAGGGGCCAGCCATGCTTGCGGCACAGCCAGAGACCAAGCACGATTGGGACCACCCCGAGTCATCCAAGGGCAAGCGGCCATTCTGCGCCTTCCACAACGCCTACCTCCACAAAACCAGCGACTGCCAGGAGCTGAAGGCTCTCCGCGACGGGCGCCTCGGTCGACGCCCCGAGTGCAACGATCGGGGCTACGGTCGCGGAGGTGACCGAGGAGGAGGACACTGGGATGGACGCGACCGCTGTCAGGAGTGGTGCGACCAGCCTCATGAGGACCGCTGGCAGGACCAGCCTCGCGAGGGCAACTGGAGGGAGCAGCCTTGTGAGGACCGCCCTCAGGGAAATGCAGCTTTGCCTCCTCTGCCTCCACCGCCAAGAAGGAACGAAGATCACCATCAGGGCGAGGGAGCTGGGGGCTTCCAGGAGCCGCGGGCCATCACCTGCATCTTGGGCGGCTCACAAGCCCCAGCTTCCCACCGTGTCTTCAAGCAGTTTACGCGTGAGGTCAATGCGGCGCTCCCCTAGCTTGAGGCAACTCGCCCTCTCAAGTGGTCCAAGTGCGCCATCACCTTTGACTCCACAGATTGACTCAAGTGCACGGCCACCGCTAGCGTGCTCCCCATGCTATTCTCCCTCGTCATCAGCAACGTGACCGTCACCAAGACTCTCATTGATGGAGGAGCACGGCTCAATGTTCTCTCCATCCAGACGTTCGACGGGCTCTAGGTGCCATACTACCAGGTGCACCCCACCAAGCCATTCTCAGGACGGACTGACGGATCAACACACCCGACCGGGCAGGTTTCCCTCCCAGTCACCTTTGGCGAGCGCAACAACTACTGCACCAAGCTCATTGACTTCAACGTCGCCGACATTCGCCTGCCTACAACGCCATACTTGGGTACCCAGCACTGGCCAAGTTCATGGCAGCCACACACCACGGCTACAACGTCCTCAAGATGCCAGGAACTGGCGGCATCATCACGGTCGCCTGCCAAGAGAAGGATGCGGTGTGCTCCCTCGAGCGCGCCATCCAGGCTGCAGCAGTTGCGAACCCAGAAGACGAAGACGGCGCCCTCCCTCCTGAGGTCACCCCCAAGACGAAGAAGTTGCAGCTAGGCCAGGGGCGTTGTGAGGGAGCATCATCGAGGACACAACACTGAGTCTCGCGTCTCCGGACGCGGCACCTTCACCCATCGCATAGGAAGGTGCGCCCAACGCCCCTCTCAGGCTGGGCTCGGGGGCTGTCCTCTAGAGGGCCTCAGACCTAGCCAATGTAGAGAGAGAGGCGCTCGGGCACCATGTGGAGGCGCTCTTCAGAGCATGCTTCCCTGGAGAAGGCAGCAGGCGTGAGGCACCAGGCGTTCAGGAGTTCATCAGCGAGGCGATCGAGGAGATTCAGGAAGGAAGGGTTCTGCAAGGCGATCGTCGCCTGTCACGAGGCGGAGCTCACTGCCCTAGCGAGGGTAAAGAGTTCCGCATCTACATAGACATCCCTGGGCTCAATAGGGCCGCGCATCAGCATCTCATGTGGCCGTCTTGTGTCGGCCGATGCGAGGGGCCGCCTCACAGCTACGTCTGCATGCCTTTCGGCCTGGCAGGTGCGACCAAGGCATTCCAACTTTGCACGAGGGACACTCAGGTGGCTTGTGAGGCCAGGCACCAGGCGATCTTGGCGGAGACGGAGGAGCACCCTCAGGAGCCTTCCGGTCCCTCCGAGCCTCCTGAGGCTCGGCACCGGGGCAGCTCATGAGGAACAGCTTCAGCAGCACACGTGTTTTGGCTATTTCAACAACTCTTCAGCAACGGTACCAGGTGACATCTCCCTAGTTCGTTCAGTTTGGGGACGCCCCTCAGGCTGCATCATCCCTAGGCCGTGTGGGTCTGTCCCTACGGCGTGTATCCCTTTTGCATTTTGTTAGAGCCAGCTACAATCCTTTGCAAACTACTTTCGAATTACCAACTGCCTGACTGGCACTTCGTCGCTAAGGATGTCTCACGCCCTTGTAAGCCCTCCTGCGACCGCCTCATGATTAAGAACTGGCACGACGTCTGTGCTCGGGTTCGTCCCTACAGCGTCGCTAAACCCAAGTAGCTGAGCTCTGGCTCATGGGCCAGTCCCGTGTACATCACCTCCCGTGGCTCTTGGTGCCTTGTTCTCGTATGAGCTAATCGTGATGGATGAGCAAGGGCGCGCGACATGGTGCCCCCATGGCCGCGGGAACCACGCGCCGGCTGTTTTTTTTCAGGATCTTTGCATGAGAACACTGGGCACGGTGTCTATGCTTGGGTCCGTCGCTGCAGCGTCGATAAATCCAGCGGCTGAGCTCTGTCTGGTGGGCCGGCCCCATTCACGTCACCTCCTGGGGTCGTTGGTGTCTGGCCTTCTCATGCAATAGCCTCAGAAAATTCATTCGGCGCAGGCTGCCTAACCATCTCGCGGGACCAATTCAAGCATCCCCAATCAAGACTAGGCACAACCTGCCTTGAGGTTGGGCCTCGTGAGTCCTATGCTGGCTCACGGGTGCCCATATACACCTCCTCCAGCCCTGCCGTGCAAGCCACGTGTCAGGGCGGGGCTGTACACGCCCCGGGGGCTCTCCTCAGAGGGAGCACCCTCCCACGCACCAGTAGAAGCACCATGCTCCGCGCTGGCCATCGGCACTGCCGAGGAGCGGCTATGTCTGTGCAAGAGCGGAAGCGCTATGCTCCGCACTGGTGATAAACAACGGGGGTGGCCTCACGTCCGCATTAACCTCAGGGAGCCTCCGGGCTCAGTGACTAGCCTCACCGTGCTACTCTCCCTCGGGAAAGTAGCGCGAGGGGGCTGGGCACGGGGGCTACGCTCAGGTCATGCCTGGCATACCCCACCTCGCCAGGCCTCATGGGCCTGGTCTTCGCGCACCCCTCCCAAGCGAGAGCTCGGCGATGGAAAGTTAGGATGGTCTGTTTGTACGTCAACGGGGACTCCTGAGCATTGCGACTCAGGAGCCTAACTGGTCACGTAGCCCCTCACCTCTTGCGATTGTCCTAGTGATCCGGACGACTCAATGATGGCTAAGGTATGCGCGGGGCCGGGCCCTGCCGACGCAGAACACCAAGACCTGGCTGTCACCCCTCTCCTTCAAGCCGTTCGTACGTCAAGGGGGAATCCTGAGCATCACGACTCAGGAGCCTAACTGGTACCGTAGCCCCTCACCTCTTGGGCTTGTCCTGGTGATCCGGACGACCCAACAGCGGCTGAGGTACGAGCGGGGCCGGGCCCTGTCGATGCAGAACATCAAGGCTTGCCCCTGCATCATTTCCTAAGCCGTTTGCACGTCAAGGAGGACTCTTGAGCATCACGACTGAGGAGCCTAACTGGTCACATAGCCCCTCACCTCTTGGGCTCGTCTTGGGGATCTGGATGACCCAACGATGGCCAAGGTACGCGCGGGGCCCGACTCTGCCGACGCAAAACAACAAAGCAAACGGAAAAGCTGAAGGAGCATAATCTAGTTATTACAAGACATATTGTTCCAAGCAAATAGTTTTAAACGCCTCCCCAAAGCATGTCACATGGTGGAAGATAAACAAGCAAAGGCAGAATCTCTGAGCCACCTCTTCAGACTTGGGCATCACCCCTGCTCGCCAGCGGAACCTCATCCCCAGGCGCGTCGCTCGTCCCACCGGCTTCACTTGGAGGACCAAACACCATGTACTTGTTCGGCATGGCGTCCACGAAGCTCTTCACGGCGGCGGTAGCAGCATCCCGGTAGTCGGCGTCCATCGGAGTAAGGAAGGAGGAGAGATTGAAGCTGGCATCCTGGAGATAAAGATGGCTGAAGACGCACGTTAGAGCCGAGGAAGACAGTGAGCGTGCCTCGCTTTCCACCAGGGATGTAAACCCGTTGATAGCATCTTCGAGCACCGCCACGACTTCAGGAAGCAGAGTAGCAGGGCTCTCCCTCGGGGTCGTCACCATCGCCTTTCCCGAGGGACCATCTCCAAAGAGCGCCTTCTGGGCCTTGTAGAAGGGTGCCTTAAGGGAGGAGAGGGTGTCGCGCTCCATGGCGGTCACCTTCTTGTTCTCGGACAGGGCCGCATGGGCTGCATCTGCCTCCTCACTCAACTTCACCAGGCAATCACGCTCTCCAACCTGCTCTAAGGCCGTCTTCTTCACCTCGGCGTCTCGACTGGCAACGACAGCCTCCTGGGCCTTCAGCTTCTCCTCACGCTCCTGGAGCTGGCTGGCCTGGGTGGCCCGCTGGTCCTGGAGAGTCTTCAGATCAGCCTCTGCCACACGGCACCAATTCTCAGCTTCTGTGGCCTCCTTCCGCGCTAGGTCGCGCGTCGTGGCGGCCACCCCAAGTGCCTTATGGGCCTCCTCCACAGAGCCCCAGGCCACGCTGACGGACACATAAGCCTTGAGCCAACCAGAGATCAGCCCCATGCGTCCTTGCGCCAAACGACGATCCAGGCCTTGAAGCTCACCCTGAAGGAGGTCCAGCGCCGCCGTTGCCTCTTCTAGGGTCCCGGAGGGAGCAGGAACACCATGACTCGGCCACGCGCTGGGCAAGGGAGGAGACACCGTTAGCGCCAAGGCAGAAGAAACCTCAGGCTCGGGAAGGACCGGGGGCCCTAGAGACTGGTTGCCCCCAGCAGCCAAGACAAGGCTGGGTGCCGGATGAGTCAGGCCTGCCGAAGGTACCGGCACCTCCTGAGGACATGCATCCAAGTCCGCCAGAGATGGCGTCACCTCTAGGGTTGTGGAGGCAGCGGCACTCTTCTTCACCAAGGTCGCGGAGGCCACTCCGTCGCTTGCGGCTGCGGCGGTCACCGTACCCTCCTTCTGCTTCTTCGACGGTTGCTGCCTAACAACAGGAGAATACGTTCAGCACCACTTCCAGAACTGACAAGCAAGGATAAGGGGGAAACTTACTAGTCAACAAATGGATAGTGCCTCTTCATGCTCAGCAGTGGGCGCTGAGGTGGAGCAGCTGGTGCCGAGCCCTTGGGAGCATGAGAGCTTGCAATTGGCGCCACCTGGGACGGCGTCATCGAAGGTGGGCTGCTGCCCGGAGAAATCACCACGCTCCTGCTTTTCTTCACAACCGCTCGCTTGTGCTGCTTCAAGGAGGCAACCACAGACATCGTGGTGACCCCTAGAGAGTGAGGGAGTCCTGGATTAGGGGGTATCCGGATAGTCGGACTATATACTTTGGCTGGACTGTTGGACCGTGAAGATACAAGACTCAAGACTTCATCCCGTGTCCTGATGGGACTCTCCTTTGCGTGGAAGACAAGCTTGACGATCCGGATGTTAGATCTCCTTCTTTGTAACCGACTCTGTGTAAACCCTAGCCCCCTCCGGTGTCTATATAAACCGGAGGGTTTAATCCGTAGAGGGACAATCATAATCATCATAGGCTAGCTTCTAGGGTTTAGCCTCTAGATCTCGTGGTAGATCAACTCTTGTAATACTCATATCATCAAGATCAATCGAGCAGGAAGTAGGGTTTTACCTCCATCGAGAGGGCCCGAACCTGGGTAAAACATCATGTCCCTTGCCTCCTGTTACCATTAGCCTTAGACGCACAGATTGGGACCCCCTACCCGAGATCCATCGTTTTTGACACCGACATTGGTGCTTTCATTGAGAGTTCCTCTGTGTCGTCGCTGAAAGGCTCGATGGCTCATCTCATTGTCAAGGGCAACATCACCTCTAGGGGAGCACTGGCGGTAGGCCAAACTCTCCGACTAGGTGGCTTCGTTATGCCCGCCCGATCGGCTGCAGCGCCGACGATGACCTCTCAGGAACTCGCCGAACAGATGGATCCAATGGATCTCTCCTCCCTTAATGAGCTCTTGGATCGCATCGCCGCTCTGGGAGTCACTACAGACTATGGTCGGATTGGTTTTAAACCCGACCAAAGGGATATCAAATCTCCACTGGTCACCCATGTGATAGCGGTAGTAGAAGAGCCACACATGGATTATCCCTCTACCTTGAGTACGAACTATGTCAAGATTACCGAGCTTAGAATCAGGTAACTTAGGATCAAATCCCATGTGATAGCGGTAGTGACGAGGACATGACCAAGACCCCAGACTTAGAATCAGGTAACGGGCCAGAAAAATTGGGCAACATCCCGGAGTCCGAGCTGCCGAGTCCGGAAGCTCCTCTGCCCCTGGATGTCAAATCGGGTCAGAATTCGGACTTAACTACGCCCACCCACCCAGTCTTATGACGTCTTTCCCATTTCAGACAAGAGCCCCAAGAGACAGTACATCGCTACTGGGCCAGATTCCTCCTTGTGCTAAACAGGGTCAAGGACTGTCGTGAGGAGGATGCAATCTCACTTTTCTGCAAAAAGTGCACGAAAAAATGGATCCTTAATGCTATAAGTCGCCGTGACATAGTACACTTTGCTGACTTAGAAGCCATAGTATAGAAGTACTGTGCGATGGAAAGCACCTGGGAAACCCAAACAGAATTTTGGGATAATCCCGCTCTTGCTAAACCATTTGTCCGAGCTAAAAGGGCAAACTCTCGTAAGTTACCCGATCCAATTCCCAAAAAACCAAAGCCCACTCCAGGGCGTGGAACTGTATTGGAAGAATGGCTCAATGGGTCATGCAAAATGCACATCATGCCGACTATCACGCCGACGCGTAGCCTTAGAGCATGTTGGATACTCCGGCAGGTAGCAAAAAGCGGCGAGGATCTTCTTGTAAACCATAAGGCAGAATAACATACCGCCAAAGAAAACAATGCGGTACTGACAGTCTTCGAGACTTTCGCTTCAAATAATAGATGCAAGCGAGCTCATCGAAATTTCGCTGAAATCTGCCACGTGGCAAAAATAAATCCGTGGAGCAACACTGCTATAACCTTCAGTGCCAGTGACGAACCTCAATTCCAGACAGTCCAGGCACTAGCCGCTTTGGTCCTTAGCCCAATCGTGGACGGCTTCCGGCTCAGTAAAGTACTCATGGACGGCGGAAGCGGATTAAACCTGATCTATGAAGAAACGCTCAACAAGATGGAAATTGATAAAAGCCGCATTGAGCAACGCGGCACGACCTTCAGGGGAATCATCCATAGTCGGGAGGCACGGTGTGCGGGAAAAATCACACTCGATGTGGTATTCGGCACCCCAGAAAATTATAGGTCTGAAGAAATCACGTTCCATGTGGCCCCGTTCAGAAGTGGATACCACACCCTTTTAGGGGGGGACGCATTCACGAGCTTTCAAGCTATACCCCATTACGGGTCATGAAGCTTAAAATGCCCGGACCCAAAGGAATCATCACTCTAGCCAGTGATCCGGACGTCGCACTCCCCGCCAAAAATAAAACTGCCGCACTAGCCTTGGAAGCATTATCCGAAGCCCTAGCGGCCGAAGAAGTAACAACGTTGCACACCACAGTGGACCGGGACGACGTGATACTCGACAAACGACCCAAGTCCACCTCATTCAAGCCCGCAGACGAGATAGTCAAATTCCAGGTCCATCCAACGGACCCCACAAAGACAGCTTCCATCGGGACACAGTTGAGCCCCACAATGGACGCCGCACTACATGACTTCCTACGCGAGAATTGGGATATTTTTGCCTGGCATCCTTCAGACATGCCGGGCATCCCATGCAGGCTGGCTGAACACAGCCTCAATATACTGAAAGGATACTAGCCATCAAACAGACTCTTAGGCACTTTTCAGAGCCTAAACGGCAGGCCATGGGAAAAGAGCTAGCCAAGCTAGTTGAGGCCGGATTCATCAGAGATATAAAGCATCCGTATTGGCTGGCAAATCTAGTAATGGTACCAAAGAAGGACAAATCCTGGCGCCTATGCGTCGATTTCAAATACCTCAACAAGTTTTGCCCCAAGGATCCCTTCCCCCTCCCTCGCATCGACCAAATCATCGACGCTACCGCAGGACACGACTCACTATGTTTCCTCGACGCATACTCCGGATACCATCAAATAAAGAAGGCAGAGTCCGACCAAGCCGCAACGGGCTTCATAACGCCATACGTCCACTTCTGTTTCAACACTATGCCTTTCGGGCTTAAAAATGTCGGCGCAACCTATCAACGCATGATTCAAACATGCCTGGAGAAGCAAATTGGCAAAACAGTGGAGGCATATGTGGACGACGTGGTCATAAAAACAAGACACGTCAAAACCTTAATAGATGACTCGAGACTTAACCCGGAAATATGTGTTTTTGGCGTACCCTCCGGGAAGTTGCTCGGCTTCATCGTTTCCAATAGAGGAATCGAAGAAAATCTGGCAAAAATCTGAGCTCTATCACAGTTGGCTATCCCAACAGACCTCAAGCATATCCAGAAACAAGCTGGATGCGTGGCTGCCTTAAGCCACTTTATCTCCCGATTAGGAGAAAAGGCACTACCTCTTTACCGCCTTCTTCGACGCACCGAACACTTCGTGTGGACGGATGAAGCCGCAGCCGGACTTGATGAAATAAAGACCCTATAATCCAGTCCTGACAGCGCCAAATATTGGCGAACCTATGCTATTGTACATAGCTGCAACACATCAAGTTGTAAGCGCAGTGCTGGTCGTCGAACGAGAAGCAGACGGATACAAGTTCCCGCTCCAAAAGCCGGTATATTACGTGTCCACTGTCCTCACCCCATGCAAAGCCCGATACCCACACTATCAAAACATAGCATACACGGTCTTTATGGCATCCCGGAAGCTACGACACTACTTTCAGGAGTGTTCGATTACGGTGGCCTCCGAAGTACCACTCAACTACATAATAAACAACCGCGACACCACTGGATGGAATGCTAAATGGGCCATCGAGCTCCTTCCATTCGACGTAACATACAAACCACGGCGGGCCATTAAGTCGCAAGTATTGGCTGACTTTGTCGCCGAATGGATAGAAGCCAAACTCCCTAAAGAGTACGGTGCGTACTCCAATTGGATCATGCACTTCGACGGCTCTAAAATGCTAGCCGGATTGGGAGTGGGTGTAGTCCTGACATCTCCCACCGGAGACACGGTCCAATACATACTCCAAATATTATACACAGACTCCAACAACGCAGCCGAATACGAGGCTCTGTTGTATGGTCTCCGGATTGCAGTCTCTATGGGAATTCAACGCCTGGAAGTGCGCGGGGACTCAAACCTCGCAATATCACAAATAAACGGAGATTTTGATGCCAAGGATCTGAAAATGGCGGCCTGCCGCAATGCCATCCTCAAAATGTCAGCTCGGTTCGAGGGGCTCGAATTCCACCATGTGGCTCGAGAAAGCAATCAAGCGGTAGATATCCTCGCCCGCATCGGCGCTAAACGCAACCCTGTCCCACCTAACATATGCTTGGAAAGGCTGTTCAAGCCATCCATGGTATGGGAAGGGGAGTCCGGCAACACTAGCCCGGCTCCGAATACAACCCCAGATTCCAAACCATCTGATGTAATCTGGGGCTCCGCCTCCAAAATAACACCTTCGGCCCATGAAATCATGGTTGGAATCGCCTCGTGGACCAAGCCTTTCTTGGCCTACCTAAATAGGTAGGAGCTCCCCGAGGACCAAATGAAGCACATTGTATTGTGTGGCGTTCCAAGGCCTACAAAGTCCATGGGGGAGAACTCTATAAGAAAAGTGCCACCGGAGTGCTCCAAAGATGCATCACTGAGGGAGTCCTAGACTAGGGGGTGTCCGGACAGCCGGACTATCATCGTCAGCTGGACTCCAAGACTATGAAGATACAAGATTGAAGACTCCGTCCCGTGTCCGGATGGGACTTTCCTTGGCGTGGAAGGCAAGCTTGGCGATACGGATATGTAGATCTCCTACCATTGTAACTGACTCTGTGTAACCCTAGCCCTCTCCGGTGTCTATATAAACCGGAGGGCTTTAGTCCGTAGGACACACAACCATTACAACAATCATACCACAGGCTACCTTCTAGGGTTTAGCCTCCTTGATCTCGTGGTAGATCCACTCTTGTACTACCCATATCATCAATATCAATCAAGCAGGAGTAGGGTTTTACCTCCATCAAGAGGGCCCAAACCTGGGTAAAAACATCGTGTCCCTTGTCTCCTGTTACCATCCGCCTAGACGCACAGTTCGGGACCCCCTACCCGAGATCCGCCGGTTTTGACACCGACATTGGTGCTTTCATTGAGAGTTCCTCTGTGTCGTCACCGATAGGCTTGATGGCTTCTTCAATCAACAACAACGACGTCCAGGGTGAGACTTTTCTCCCTGGACAGATCTTCGTATTCGGCGGCTTCGCACTGCGGGCTAATTCACTTGGCCATCTGGAGCAGATCGAAAGCTACGCCCCTGGCCGTCAGGTCAGATTTGGAAGCCTAAACTTCACGGTGGACATCCGCGGACACTTGATCTTCGATGGATCCGATCCGCAGCCGAGCGTGCCGCACTATCGCGATGGGCATGATCTAACTCTGCCGCCGGACGGTACCTCAGAGGCCGCACACGAATCCGCTCCGACCCATAGTCCGGAGTCGATCGCGCAGATCGAGGACGGGTGGCTGGACACCGCCTCGGGAGCTGCAACTTCCACGGCGATGGAGCCGAACACTGACCCCGTCCCTTATAAAGCTCGTGACTCCGAGGTGCCGGACTCCCTGCCAGACTCCGAACCTCCTACGCCCCTGCCAATCGAATCCGATTGGGCGTCGATCATGGAGTTCACCGCTGCGGACATCTTTTAGCACTCGCCCTTTGGCGACATCTTAAATTCGCTAAAAGCATCTCTCGCTATCCGGAGAGACCAGGCCGGATTATGGCCAGGATGGTTGGGATGCGGACGATGAAGAAATTCAAAGCCCACCCACCACCCACTTTGTAGCCACTGTCGTCGATCTAACCAACATGCTAGACTATGACTCCGAAGACATCGACGGTATGGACGACGATGCCGGAGACGAACAAGAACCAGCGCCTACAGGGCACTAGAAGACCACCTCGTCATATGACATATACATGGTGGACACCCCAAAAGATGGGGACGGCGAAGAAGCAGTGGAGGCAGATTCCTTAAAGAAATAGCCCAAGCGTCGACGTCAGCGGGGCCGCTCTAAATCCCGCCACAGCAAGAATGGAGATTCCAGCACAGGAGATAATAACACCCCAGAAAGTGCCGAAGACAATCCCCTCCAGCAAGATTCAGCGCAAGAGGATGCAGAAGCAAGCCCTCACGAGAGAGCGGCAGACGAAGAGGTCGAGGATGATAATTACATACCTCCCTCCGGAGACGAGGCAAGCCTCGACGACGACGAATTCGTCGTGCCCGAGGATCCCGTCGAATAAGAGCGTTTCAAACGCAGGCTAATGGCCACAGCAAACAGCCTAAATAAAAAGCAGCAGCAGCTTCAAGCTGATCAAGACCTGCTGGCCGACAGATGGACCGAGGTCCTCGCGGCCGAAGAGTATGAACTCGAACGTCCCTCCAAGAGTTACCCAAAACGCAAGTTGCTCCCTCGATTAGAGGAGGAAGCATACATACCTTCATCACCAGCGCACAATACGGCCGACCGACCACCCCGTGGTCGCGACAGAGAGGCATCCAGGCCCTCCACCAAGACCGTACCCCGGCATCGCTCCAAAAGTACGAAGCCACGGGGGAACGCGCCGGACTTGTGAGATATATTGGAGGACAAAGCAAGGCAATCCAGATCCATCTATGGATCACGTGGGCGCCCCACGACCCACGACGAATACCGTCGCGCCGGATACAACAACTCCGGCCGGGCCGAACACAGCAGACAACGCTCCCTTGAGCTACGTCGTGATATTGCTCAATACAGTGGCGCCGCACACCGGCTATGCTTCACTGACGAAGTAATGGATCATCAAATCCCTGAAGGGTTTAAACTCGTAAACATTGAATCCTACGATGGCACAACAGACCCCGCGGTTTGGATCGAAGACTATCTCCTTCATATCCATATGGCCCGCGGAGACGATCTCCACGCCATCAAATATCTCCCACTCAAGCTTAAAGGACCAGCTCGGCATTGGCTTAACAGCTTGCCCGCAGAGTCAATTGGGTGTTGGGAGGACCTGGAAGCCGCATTCCTCGGCAACTTCCAGGGCACATATGTGCGACCACCAGACGCCGATGACCTAAGCCACATAATTCAGCAGCCAGATGAATTGGCCAGGCAATTCTGGACACGGTTCTTAACAAAGAAAAATCAAATCGTCGACTGTCCGGATGCAGAGGCCCTCGCAGCCTTCAAACATAACATCCGTGACGAGTGGCTAGCCCGGCACCTAGGATAGGAAAAGCCAAAATCCATGGCAGCCATCACATCATTAATGACCCGCTTCTGTGCGGGAGAGGATAGCTGGCTAGTTCACAGCAACAACCTCAGTAAAAATGCTGGTAGTCCGGATACCAAGGACCACAGTGGCAGGTCGCGTCGAAGCAAAAATAAACACCGCGTTAACGGCGACGACAAGGAGGATATGGCAGTCAACGCCGGATTCCGAGGCTCTAAACACGGTCAGCGGAAGAAGCCATTTAAAAGAACCACCCCGGGTCTGTCCAATTTGGACCGAATACTCGACCGCTCTTGCCAGATACATGGCACCCTCGAAAAACCAGCTAACCACACCAACAGAGATTGTTGGGTATTTAAGCAGGCAGGCAAGTTAATTGCCGAAAACAACGACAAGGGGCTGCACAGCGACGACGAGGAGGAGACCCGGCCGCCGAACAGTAGAGGACAGAAAGGTTTCCCCCCACAAGTGCGGACGGTAAACATGATATATGCAACCCATATACCCAAGAGGGAGCGGAAGTGTGCACTAAGGGACGTATATGCGATGGAGCCAGTCGCCCCGAAGTTCAATCCATGGTCCTCTTGCCCGATCACCTTCGACCGAAGAGACCATCCGACCAGTATCCGCCATGGCGGATTCGCCGCATTGGTTTTAGACCCAATCGTCGATGGATTTCACCTCACGAGAGTCCTGATGGACGACGGCAGTAGCCTGAACCTGCTTTATCAGCATACAATGCGCAAGATGGGCATAGACCCATCAAGGATTAAACCTACAAAGACGACCTTCAAAGGTGTCATACCAGGTGTTGAGGCCAATTGTACAGGCTCAGTCACACTGGAAGTGGTCTTCGGATCCCCGGATAATTACAGAAGCGAGGAGTTTATCTTCGACATAGTTCCGTTCCGCAGCGGCTATCACGCTCTGCTCGGACGAACCGCATTCGCAAAGTTCAATGCAGTGCCGCATTATGCATACCTCAAGCTCAAGATGCCAGGCCCTCGTGGAGTCATCACGGTCAACAGAAATACGGAACGCTCCCTCCGAACGGAGGAACATACAGCGGCTCTCGTGGCAGAAGTAGAGAGCAGCCTTTCAAGGCAATTTTCGAGTCCGGCCATTAAACGACCAGACACGGCCAAACGCGCCCGGAGCAACATCAATCAAGACCATCTGGCACATTCCGAGCACGCGTAACAATGCGGCCCCAACCCCAGCCCTCACATGATTGCAAGACCAGCCCTCCGCGTACATCATTACGCTTTGGAGATACCATGGGCATAGGGGGAGGGGCTCGACCACACTAGCGGCTCCCAAGTGTGTCGCTCTTTTTATTTTTTATTTTCCTTCTTTTTATACACATGACTCCGTTCACCAGAGGCCCTGTCCGACGGCGAACCCGCCGAACTCACGATGCAACAGCCAGGGAAGGAAAAAGGCTGCGACGAACACTCAGGTGGTCTCCATTAAGAGCATTAAATTTAATTATACACACCAGTCCGCAGCCCACCCCTAGAGAGTGACATGTTTAATTAGTCCAATCCCTTGCTTACCGCACTATTTGTATCATTTCGCACTCATAGCAGAATTCCTTAAATAAATAATGCAGCATTTTTGCCTATAATTGCATCACTTTACATATATGTTCATTAATGACATCTTGCACCCGTATATTTTGGTACGACCGAATACACCAGGGGCTTATGTTCCCCGCATTATGGTGCGATAAGTCCGAACACTTTCACAAGTGCGGCACCCCGAACTTATAGCATTATATGAATTGGCTCCGAATCATGTCTTGGGTTAATAGTTGGGTTTGCCCGGCTCCCATGTTTTGGTACCTTACGTTCCGTTCTGTCGGCTAAGGTAGCACTGGGAGAACCACTGTGATTGCGCCCCGGTTGAGCTAGGTTAACGCCTCAATGGAGAAAGCTAAAACTGACTGTCATGATAAGGCGAGAGACTGGTCGCTGTTCGAGAGGTCTTTTCAAGTCCCTAAAGACTTATGCCGCTTCGAGCCAAGAACCGGATCATGTCCGGCCAAGGCGTGGATAGCGCCCCGAACTCGGTCTTCTGAATACTAGGGGCTTCGGCGAAATTTAAAATTATAGAATTCTATGGCTAAGTGAGAGTGTTCAAGCATTATAAGTCCGGTTGCCTTGTTCGTTGTGTTGAGCGCCTCCCTAGATGGACCCAAAAATGGGAACAAGAGTGCTCAAGTTTATCCTGAACACCCCAGCACTCGTGGCATGGGGGCTGAAGCCGACGACTTGCCATCTCTCAGATTTAATAAACGGCCGCACAGAAGGTAATATTTTAAATCAATAAGCGTTGCTTAGCGCATATGAACGAAGTTTTCAGCGCACAGGATAACACATTGCGGATTTACTCAATAATCAGATCTCTGGGGCACTCATCCGCAATCTTGCGGGCACCCTTCAGGACAGTCTTATAGTACATCTCGGGCGTACGATACTCCGTGCCCGCTGGCGGCGCGTCAGTGATTAGCCTCTCCGCATCCAGCTTGCCCCAGTGCACCTTTGCGCGGGCAAGGGCCCGACGAGCACCTTCAATACAGGAGGAGCGCTTGATGACCTCCACCCAGGGGCACGCATCCACCAGCCGCCGCACGAGGCCGAAGTAGCTCCCAGCCATGGCCTCTCCAGGCCACGGCCGGACTATGAGGCCCTTCATGGCCTGCTCAGCTACCTTGTGGAGCTCGACCAGCTGCTTCAGCTGGTCGCTAGGGGGCACCGGATGGCCAGCCTCAGCGTACTGAGACCAGAAGACCTTCTCCATTGAGCTCCCCTCCTCACCACGGTAGAATGTGGCGGCATCGGATACACTGCGAGGCAGATCTGCAAACGCCCCTGGAGAGCTCCGAATTCGGGTAAGTGTCAGGTAGTTTACATTAACATGCTTGCTTTGCATGAAAAATGCCTTACCCGCCGCTATTTTCTTCACATCCTCAACCTCCTGAAGGGCCTTATGGGCCTCGGCCTTGGCGGCTTTGGCACTTTCGAGAGCCAAGGCAAGCTCGGACTCTCGAGTCTTCGAGTCGCGCTCCAAACTCTCATGGTTTTCCATGAGAGCCTGGAGCTCTTGCCGCACCTCCGCCACCCGCGCCTCCTGCTTCTCTCGCTCTGCCCGTTCCGCGGCCGCATTGCGTTCGGCCGCGGACACAGCCTCCTTCAGGGTTGCCACCTCATTTGTGGCCCCTGCAGTACCCACGTTATCCTTGTTATTTTTATTACAACCTAAATCCTTTTCTGTAAGGTAACTATTCAAAGTGGTGTTACTCACCTTCTTTGTCCTCGAACTGCTTCTTGGCACGGCCGAGCTCTTGCTCGGAACGCTCGAGGTCTTGCTTCAAAGAATCGACCTTCGCAGTCAGTGCGGCAGAGGTCAACAGCGCAGCCTGCAAATCCATATTGACATAATTTTTAGCAACCCTGCGTATATCTTTTTAGATCCTCAGTTTGGCTTTTCTTTCCGAACACCGAACCGAGCATCAGGGGCTACTGTCTATGCGGTATTACATTGAATATTTTTAACTTCTTACCTCAAAGCCTGTTAGAAGGCTACTGCAGGCTTCGGTCAGCCCGCTCTTGGCGAGCTGAACCTTCTGAATCACCGCACTCATAATAGTGCGGTGTTCTTCCTTGATGGAAGCGCCTTTGAGCGCCTCCAGCAAGTTGTCCTGCACCTCCGGTTGGATGGGGCCCGCCGGCGTCACGGTCTTGCCCTTCTTGCGAAGGGACCGCCTGCCGGACTCCGGAACCACTGCGGGTTCCGGCGTGGAGTCCGGCGCAAAGTCTGGGAGGCTGCCTTGCGGCGCCTCCGGAGCCTCCTCCTGATGGGTCCCTTCCTGGGATCCCACCTCGGCGTCCTCAGCGGCGCGAGGGGTGGAGGCAGTCGGGATGGAATCCACATCCGACGGAGCCAACGACCCACTCGATGAAGCGGGGAGATCATCATCGTCCGGACTGCGGGCAGTGTGCGGCATTAGAAGGACACTATGTGACACAAAAGAGAAATTATAAATCATTCAGGAATCCGTATACTTACGATCTTGCCGGAGGCCTGGCCCTTGAGGGCCACTCTTCATCACCAACGTTGGTGTTGGCGGAGCTGTCCGGGGGAATAGTCCTTCCCCTCTTGGACCCTTCGGCCTCCCCTGTCGGGGAAGCCTTCCTCTTCCTCTCTCCTTCCTCTGAGAGAGGGTCTTCTTCCTCCTCCTCGCCTTCGGGGGAGGAGTCCGCCCCGGAATCGTCGGACACCTGAAAGCGGGAACTCTTTCAAGTACTCGTGGCCTCCTTCTTGGCCTTCTTCTCCGGCACCACATGCGGTGCCGGAACCAGCAGCCCCGCTAGACGGGCGTCTACTGGGTTTTCTGGCATGGGAGCTGGGCAGACGATCTGCTCGGCCTTCCTCATCCAGTCCTGTCAAAGGAAAAGGGAGATTGAAACCCGCATGGAGTCAAACTATTAAAAACAAGTGTCCCGTAAAGGGGTAGAATCACTTACCTCGTCAGCTGGACGCCGCGAGCGAAATCCGCGATCTTCAGTGGCGGATGCGGGAGCCTCGGAGCCCTTGAACAGCACCCTCCAGGCGCCTTCGTACGTCGTATCGAAGAGCCCGCTCAATGCCTGGTGCTGTGCCGGATTGAACTCCCACAATTTAAATGCTCGTTGTTGGCAGGGGAGAATCCGGCGGATGAGCATGACTTGGACCACATTGACAAGCTTGAGCTTCTTGTTCACCAGCTTCTGGATACAGGCTTGAAGTCCCGTCAGCTCCTCCGAACTACCCCATAGCAAGCCCTTCTCTTTCCAGGAGGTGAGCTGCATAGGGATACCAGATCTGAACTCGGGGGCCGCCGCCCACTTAGGGTCGCCCGGCTCGGTGATATAGAACCACCCCGATTGCCACCCCTTGACGGATTCCACGAAGGCCCCTTCGAACCAGATGACGTTGGGCATCTTGCCCAACATGGCGCCTCCGCACTCCGCTTGAGTGCCCTTCACTAACTTCGGCTTGACATTGAAGGTCTTGAGCCACAAGCCGAAGTGGGGCTCGATGTAGAGGATGGCCTCGCACACGACGATAAATGCCGAGATGTTGAGGATGAAGTTTGGCGCCAGATCGTGGAAATCTAGGCCGTAATAGAACATGAGCCCCCGAACAAAGGGATGCAGCGGGAAGCCCAGTCCGCGGAGGAAGTGGGGGAGAAACACAACCCTCTCATGGGGCCTAGGGGTGGGGATGAGCTGCCCCTTGTCGGGCAGCCGATGCGCGATGTCGCCAGAAAGGTATCCGGCGCTGCGCAGTTTTGCGATGTGCTCCTCCGTCATGGAGGAGGCCAGCCATTTGCCTCCCGCTCCGGACATGGTCGGAGAAGGTCGAGGCGAGATGCATGGACTTGGGCGCTGGAGCTCGAGAGTGCGCGGAGATGGATAAGCAAAGGAGGAAGAAGGCGTAGGTAAAAAGGGTGGATCCTTATCCCCTTATATATGGGCGGACGAAGACTATACGTCCCCACCGGCCTGGTAAAACTCGCTTATATCCCAAGTGCCACCATCAATGGCGCTGTTGGGTTACCCACGTCCGTATTGATGAGAATCCCGGAATAAGGGGAACACAATCTCTGCTTCGACAAGACGTGCCAAGGAAACCGCTTCGCTAAACGCGCTGAGGTGGTATAATAAAAAACGATTCAAGTAAAGGCTTGGTAGTGGCGTGACGTCATGCTACAAGATACGTCAGCAGATTGAACTTGTGTACATAATATTTTCTCTACGGTGGAATGTAGAAATTATTTTGCAGAGCCGGACACTATCCTGGTGTTCACAATCTTCTATGGATTATTCGGAGGAGGAACCCGCCTTGCAATGCTGAACAATATGCACGCCGGACTCATCGTCATTGAAGCCTGGTTCAGGGGGTACTGAGGGAGTCCTGGACTAGGGGGTGTCCGGACAGCCGGACTATCATCGTCAGCCGGACTCCAAGACTACGAAGATACAAGATTGAAGACTCCGTCCCGTGTCCGAATGGGACTTTCCTTGGCATGGAAGGCAAGCTTGGCGATACGGATATGTAGATCTCCTACCATTGTAACCGACTCTGTGTAACCCTAGCCCTCTCCGGTGTCTATATAAACCGGAGGGCTTTAGTCCGTAGGACAGACAACCATTACAACAATCATACCATCGGCTAGCTTCTAGGGTTTAGCCTCCTTGATCTCGTGGTAGATCCACTCTTGTACTACCCATATCATCAATATTATTCAAGAAGGAGTGGGGTCTTACCTCCATCGAGAGGGCCCGAACCTGGGTAAAAACATCATGTCCCTTGTCTCCTGTTACCATCCGCCTAGACGCACAGTTCGGGACCCCCTACCCGAGATCCCCCGGTTTTGACACCGACAATCACCAAAGAGGAAGGGCGACATATCTTGGCAGAAATCCATGGTGGACTCGGCGGGCACCACGCCGCGGTCGGGCACTTGTCAGCAAAGCCTTCCGTACAAGTTTTTATTGGCCGACAGCCCGGGCAGATGCACAGGACCTTGTCCAACACTGCGTCGGTTGCCAGCTCTTTGCCAATCAGAGCCATATGCCCCCTACCACTCTCCAAACAATCCCCATAACTTGGCCCTTCGCGGTCAGGGGGCTGGATATGGTCGGACCTCTTAAAGGGGGAATCCATAAGAAAAAATACTTATTGGTCATGGTGGACAAGTTCACCAAATGGATAGAAGCCAAACCAGTTAAAACGGCCGAATCCGGACCAGTGATAGACTTCATATCAGGGGTCGTACACCGTTACGGCGTCCCCCACAGCATCATCACTGACAATGGCTCAAACTTCACAGCTGATGAAGTGAAAACTTGGTGCGGCAATATGGGCATTAAGCTCGATTACGCCTCCGTCTACCATCCCCAAACAAACGGCCAGGTCGAACGTGCAAATGGTCTCATCATGAGCGGCATCAAACCCAGACTAGTGCGATCCTTGACAGAATCGGACACGCACTGGGTCGAGGAGCTCGACTCCGTACTATGGGGGCTGTGGACCACGCCGAATTGCACCACCGGATACACACAATTTTTTATGGTGTACGGCGCAGAAGCAGTACTACCCCACGACATAATCCACGACTCACCTCGTGTGTGCATGTATGAAGAGAAGGAAGCCGAGTTAGATCGACAGGACAACTTAGATGCCCTGGAGGAGGAGCGCGACGTCGCAGAAGCCCGTTCCGCATTCTATCAGCAGCAGGCTCGGAGGTATCAAAGCAGAGAAGTGTGGGCCAAAACCTATAATGTTGGCGAACTTGTTCTACGCCTACCGGAGAAGAAGAAGGACAAGCTCAAACCTAAGTGGGAGGGTCCCTTCATTATTGATAAAGTTCTCACCGGAGGAGCGTACCGCCTGCGTAATGCATCCGATTACACACTCGAGCCGAACCCATGGAACGAGGCCAGACTCCGGAGATTCTACGCCTAGTGCCGCACTCAGTGTTCGTCTCCTTACCCCCGCTCTTTTAATTATGTTCCTCCCTTTTTTCTTTCTCGTCCTTTTTCCCTTCTTCACACAAAGTATTCAATACAATGCGAATGCTCAGATCACTCCGGTCGCACGATGTGTGTACACAATACCTGGGGCCTTCCTATACAGAAGCTAAATATAATTACTTGTATGTCTTCCTGCCTATCACATATGCGTTCTTTTTCCATATGTGCCTTTTCATCACCATTATATGCATCGATATGACTTAATATGTGGCCATGCTGGGTTGCCTGGCTCTTGTGTTTATGCCCTACGTTCTCGTTAATTCGGCTAGGGCATAAGGGGAGCACCTCTGCGATTGTTACTGCCGGTTCAGCCGGATGTGTACCTCAGATTGGGTGAAGCCGAAAGATAGCATTCTTAAGGGAATATTCGGTTGGTGAACAAAGGATGTTTCTTTCGTTTATTACAACATGAATCCCCAGATGTTTTGTATCCTGCGTTTTTGTTCACAGTTCGGACATGTACATCGATGCATGTGTACCCAGGGAAAGGAACCCATAACGGAACTATTCTCCCTGGAAGATGTTTCTTACTACCCATGTAATATAACATAACTAGTTGGGTACTTGTCTATTCAAGCACTTATGACCCCTACGCCTGGTTTCCATGCATACCCCGGTTTTGCTTAACTGAGTGGGTATTCGGATACACTCCGGACTGTCGGATCCAGGGGCTGAAGCAAAAAGGTCCGCCATGACAAATGATTTTTAATCCGACTAGGGAATACATATGTCCATTGAATTACATAGTCACTTGGACTGGCTATATTCTTCCTCTATACCATCCAACAGGCTATGTAGCTTGCAATCCTGTTGGGAATACTTTGCAGCTGACGCTACCTAGTCATACACCGGACTCACGGGAATCTCTTGCCCATCTGGCCCCGCCGGTCCGACTTCGGCCATATGGTTCGGGTCAAGCTTGGTGTAGAGCGTCTTCACCATGGCCCAGGCTTCATTTGCACCTTGTCGGCAGGCTGATACCTTCCACAACCGGAAGTGCCGCAGTGATCCTTGGAGCATATCCACGAGCTCTCCCATGCCTCTTGGCAGGGAAGTGGATCGCCACAAGGCCTGGGGAATACCCTGCATCACCTGCCGAACTCGTTCGTGTAGCTGTGAGAGATCTTGCAGTAAATCGCCTGCGGACCCGGGCATCTCCTCTTCAGGACGGCCCGTCAGCATACCTACAGATATAATCTCTTTTAAAATGCTTCCTCGCCGAACTGTACTGCAGTTTGTTTAGGCACTTACCATAAATGCTGCGACGAAGCCTCATGTTCTCCTTCACGGAGTCCGCCAACTGAGCTCGAACATCTGCTAATTCGATGCCCAGCCGGACGTTGGCATCTTGGAGATTGTTTTTCTCCTGCCTAACCTACGTAAGCGCATGCTCGCCAGCCTTTAGCTGTCTTTGGAGATGTGACTCGCTATCTCTTACGATCTCTGGATTCTTCCCGGGATTGTCTGCAGAATTTTCTGTTAGACTTATAAAGCAAGCCAATTACTAACTGGTATATTCCCTTAAAATTTCTCTATTGAGACAAATGTTACCAGATGAGGCCTTCTGGGATTCCTCTAGTTTGGCAACCGCGGCTCTCAGCTGGGTCTTGCACTCCTCCAGCTCTTGAGACAAATGGGTATTCTTCTCTACAAGAAACTGTGCATAAAATGATCCTTAAATCAGTTGTTCCAACCGTTTCAAGTTTCAGCGGCTACTGCTATACATGCTTATCAAATTTTCTTACCCGTATATCTTTCGGATACTGGTCCGTCGCTCGGGCGAGCCCGCCTTGGGCAGCTCGGATGTATGTGTCTCCCGAATTGAAAGCATTGAATGCCTCTTCGAAAAAGATGCCATTGCGAAGTACGGCCCGTCGGCACCGGTGATTCATGGCACTCTCTACTTCGGAATTTGTGGCGGAGAGCATATCCGCATCCTCTGTCGGAGGACAATTCGGCATCAGCCCCGCATTGGCCTCCTCTCTCGAAGCCGGTTCTGGAATCCGGCTGGTAGAGGCATGACCGGCAGAATCTCCGGATATAATCCGGCGACTCCTCTTTCTGCCGGGATAGGAAGGATGCTGTTACATTTCAAACACGATAATCACAGAGCAGGTTTTAATTGTACCTCTGTAACGGTGTTTCAGCCCTAATGCCTTCCTCTTAAGCCTGCCTGGCCCGGACGCCCTTTGTTGACGAGCCCCCAGGGGCTCGGCGCCATGTTCCGATGGTCGTCTCTATAAAAATACGATATTTTATGCATAAGGCTTGGTATAAGAAAGGAGTCCTCTTTAGAGTGTAAGGCTCGGCTTTGCTTACACACGACGCAGGTAGCAGTCCGGGATAGTGGGTGATAATAGCCACCGAGGCACCATCGCAGCTGGCCTGATAAAATGTCCCGTCGACAAGCTCCACAGATATATCTGGATCTTCTTCAAGGCCGGGATGGAAGGCCCTTCCGGGGTCCTCTGGTTGCGGGGAGGGGCTGTCGAATCCTTCCACGGCTCTCCTCAGTTCCTGCTCAGAAATGTCAAGGTAAATGATTGTGATGAAGGGTGCCAGAATGGATAGAGTGGGATAAAGAGTGACGACTTACCCAGCTTGGGGGGTTGTACATGGAAAATCCATCCCGCAGTTTAATAGAAAGGAATTCTTCTTCTTCTCCTTTATACAAGTCAGACAGTATTCTCGCCAGAGCAGTGGCGGAGGCCGGACCTTTAGGACCATAGCGGGTGGCATCGTTTCCCCCGTTCAAGTGCCACATGGGCTTCCCCCAATATTGAAGTGGCTGCACCCCCCGCATTATGCATATTGATATTACCTCGACTATTGTCAGTCCTGATTTGGCCAATGTCTTTATCCTTCTCATCAGGAAGTGGACTTCTCTGGTATCTTCCTCCTGGGGGCTCCGAGGGCGCCAACTTCGGCGTTTCTTCAGCGGAGCGTTATTAAACTCAGGGAGGCCCGTCCGGACTGGATCTGGAAGGGGAATGTCATCAACATAAAACCACTCCGAGGGCCAGTTTTCAGATGCCTCCTTGGGAGTACCGGACAGGTATCCGGTCTGGTTGACGAGCCATACTTCAGCTCCGCCCACTTGATATATGGATTCCCCCCGATTGCGAGGGACGAGGCAGGATAACTTCTTCCATAACTCGAAGTGAGCCTTGCAGCCCAGAAATAATTCACAAAGGGCAACGTATCCCACGATGTGTAGCACGGAGGCAGGGGTGAAGTTATGCAACTGGAGGCCATACAACTCCAGGAGCCCACGAAGGAATGGGTGGATTGGAAACCCGACGCCTCGTAGCAAATATGGGATGAGGCATACTCGCTCCCCCTGAGATGGGTTAGGAAATCTCTCCACTTGCTCGCCGCCATTATAGGTGGCTAGTCCAGCTCGGACAGGGACCATGAACGCCGGTGGAAGAAACCCTTGGGTCTGCAACTCTACTAAACGGCTATGGGGAACAGAACATTCTTCCCAATCAACTAGCTTAGAGCTAAGGGAGCGAGAAGAGGAGTTGCGGCAACCGGCCATGTTGGAATGGATTTTTCCGGATGCGCTCTATTGGATGCTTGCTCGAGGGAAGAAGGTGAAATTTGGATCTGAGGATCCCCGTCTCTTCAAATACACAGTTTTCCTGCAGGGCCAGGGGTGGCAAATGTAAAAATGCTCCGGCTCCTCGTATTCGCTCGACACGTGGAGATGGCCATTATTGAAGCACAGAAGCCGAAGAGTACAACATTGATGGGAAGTCGGAATTGTTTGTTACAACAGGTACTTTGGAGTATTCGGAGATGGAACCCGCCTTGCAATGCGGAAGACAATCTGCGTGCCGGACTCATCGTCATTGAAGCCTGGTTCAGGGGCTACTGAGGGAGTCCTAGATTAGGGGGTATCCGGACAGCCGGACTATATACTTTGGCCGGACTGTTGGACCGTGAAGATACAAGACTCAAGACTTCGTCCCGTGTCTGGATGGGACTCTCCTTTGCGTGGAAGACAAGCTTGGCGATCCAGATGTTAGATCTCCTTCTTTGTAACTGACTCTGTGTAAACCCTCTCCCCTTCAGTGTCTATATAAATTGAAGGGTTTAATCTGTAGAGGGACAATCATAATCATCATAGGCTAGCTTCTAGGGTTTAGCCTCTACGATCTCGTGGTAGATCAACTCTTGTAATACTCATATCATCAAGATCAATCAAGCAGGAAGTAGGGTTTTACCTCCATCGAGAGGGCTCGAACCTGGGTAAAACATCGTGTCCCTTGACTCCTGTTACCATTAGCCTTAGACCCACAGATTGGGGCACCCTACCCGAGATCCACCAGTTTTGACACCGACAGAGGGCGCGGCACCTCCACCACCGGGGGCTCGCCATCATCATCTTTGTCCGGAAGGTCGCGCTGCAGCTCCCTCTGCTCCAGGGCAGAGGATTCATCCACGACCTCATCCTCGGCGGCCTCGGAGGATTGGTCGTCGGAGGAGAGGAGCACCAAGGTAGTAGGCGGCAAAGAAGACCCCAGCCGCACAAAACCGAGCTCGTCGAAGACAGGCATGGCCGTGACGACCTCCTTGGCATCGTCACGGTAGTACAGCGGGAGCCAGGCATCCAAAGGGTCGCTCAGGTCCTTCCCACTCAGGTAGAGCAGCACCTTGTTCAGCTCCTCCTCGGGAAGGAGATCGCGCAGGCGGATCTTGTCGTCATCGCCACCAAGCTTCCACAAGGGATGGGGGCAGTCTTGAAGTGGCGTGACGTGCTGCTTCAGGAACTCCCTGATGAGCATGGCCCCCGTCAGCTTTGCGTTCTTTAGCCCCTTATCCATCTTCCTCATGAACAGCATCAGGGCAGGGTCGGTGATCTTCTTAGATTTCCACCACTTGTCTGAGACGCGGAATGTGGTCGGCAGCTTCAATGAGCTCTGGGAGCTCTTGGCATCCATCAACACCCACCTCCTCACGGCATCCTCCACCTTATTCCCAGCGCGGGAGATTGCGTTACCACCCCGCGCCGTGACGAAACTGATGCACCCGACCGGATTGTCGCCGGTCTTGCGAAGATAGAAGAAATGGTGGAACAGGGCAACGGAGGACAGCACCCCCATGAACGCCTCACTATAGAAGGCGAAGAGGGACAGAAGGGGGATGGAGTTGGCATGGATGTGGATGGCTTGGAGACCATAGTGGTGAAGGACGGCAAAGAAGAAGGGGGAGAATGGAGCTACCAGCCCGGAGGAGACGTTGTGCATGAAGAAGGGGAAAAAGTTGCTACCCGCCGGCTCCGGGGCAGCGGTGGTGACCCGGAGCGCAGTCTTCCCGCACTCATTGTCGTCGCTCGCCGTTAGGAGGAGTGTTGTCTGAAGCTTCTTCCCGGTCATGCAGGGCACCAGCAGCCCTGGCTCGTACCAGGCAGAGCCGACAGCCGAGGAAGAAGCCATGGTCTTCTGGCAGCCATCAGGTAGGAGATTTGGTGGAAAATCGGCAGATCTGATGAGCTCTTCTGCTAGGGGGAGAAGGAGATCTGGAGCAAGATGAAGAAGGAGCAATGAAAGCCTGGCGGCAGGAGGAACCCCTTTTGTCAGACAGGAGCAGTTGCCGAGGTAGCGTGGGGAAGCGGAGTCGCCCACGTCCAATCAATCGCCACGCGTCATCAAGGCCACAGGCGGTTAGGGCCCGTGGCGCTCCGCACTTGCCCTTGGGCTTCGCCTGGAAGCCAAGTCCGTGCGTGCCTTTGGCCTGGGAGCTACTGCCGGTGTCCTGGACTTGGGGGTATCTAGTCCTGCCTGCCTGCAGCTCACCGCGTGACTCCACCGACGGCCTGGTACAGCCTAGCTTCAACACCAACACAACAAGACCCTTGCAAGGGGCCGAGCCCCGCGAGGCGGACGACGCCAAGACCCCTGAGGGAGTTGGCCTCCTCAGGAGGGCTTCTGAGGGGCAGAGAGATCTATGCAGCTACCTCATGAAGCTCAGCCGACGTGAGCCATGGCGACCAAGGCCAGGCGTGCGCCAGGCGGGCGCAACACGGGTGCAGAGCGCAGGTTCCCTCTTTGGTGCAAGGGAGGCAAGCCACAGGCGCGGAGTCCCAAGGAATCAATCAAAGGTTTCCATTCGGGTGCAACAAGACCAAGACCGCCAGGACGGTAGGACGGAGGTCATCACCGAGCCCACCGCAGCGTCACGACCAGAGGCTTTTCACAGGCGAAGACTACTTTTGTCAGGATAGACTGTACTAGTTGTCCCCTTTTAAATCCCGCCATTGTGGAATCCCTTCCTGCTCATATCTGGGAAGAGGACCAAGGCCACTATATATAGGACTTAGCCAGCACCATAGTGGAAGGAAGATCACTTTCCACCCCGAGCACCACTCCAGCTCAAGAACACCTCACCTCCTGAGGCTTGTTCATCCCTGTACTAGTTCCTCCATAGCCCCTCGAGGCAATCCACCACACCACACTGGATTAGGGTATTACACCACAACGGTGGCCCGAACCAGTATAAATCTCTATGTCTTTGTGTCTCTGTGAGCTCTACGCGCTAGGCTAGGGAGGATCGCGAGTAGGCAGGTTGGGCAGGTTGAGATCTCCGCATGCACCCTAGAGTTCGAACCTCTCAAGGGTTGCTGGATCCCAAAATCCGACAATGTCTTTTGTTTTTTAGAAGTTCTGAGGGAAGGGTGTGAAGAGCACATATGTGTGTGACGTCTACCTGCAGATAGATGGTGGGTGCGAGAGGACTTGGGAGAGTTGTGACTCGTGAGGGTGCGTGTGCATGAAAGAGAGGGGCGCACGTATCAATGCAATGCATGTGTCCGTAAATCATTATCCGACAAACGTCCGCCACAAGCCTTTTCCTGACGAACGCCGTAAGAACCGTTAGATCGGCATCCAACAGTGTCAGTTTTGCCATGTCATTTAACAGAACAGCCACTCCTCCTACACACAAATCTTCCACATGAGTGTTAGAACTGCCGGATGCTCCCTCTGTTCCAAAATGTAGTGCATATAGCTTTATTGAAAATTCAAACCTTGCAAACTTTTACCGAGTTTTTGTGTACCAAATTGCACATGTAGAATACCCAGTATATATCATTTCATTCATCTTCGAGAGGTAACTATAGAGATGGGGGAGGAGTATACAAAGAAAGACCATCGTATCACCTGCAACAATTTCAACCATCCTTTGGTGTGGAGGAATATCATAGGAACTCAATATGATATGATTTTTATAGGATTTTTTCCTTTAGAGCCAATTGGTTAATAGGAATAGATTCATATACTCCACATTTCAAAGGAAATAAACATGATATCATTTTTATAGCTTTAGAGCCACTTGGTTCATATGAATGGATTCCTATATACTCCCATAATTTCAAAGGAAAATAATCATTAGCGTATATTCAATAGAAAAGTTCCTATGATATGAACCAAATTACATCTCTTTTCTGATCCCTCCTCATAGGAATTGAGATACATGTCATCTCTAGATTCAAGACATGCAACTATGAAACCACTAGTAGTTTTTTTCCAAGACATGCAACTATGGCACAAGAACTATATAGTGTGCGAATAACTTTGAAAGATGGTCGCTGGATGAAGCTAATCCGATAGTGCAGAGATGGAAAATCTGAGCACTACTGTCCATTGGATATCATCAACATTCCACCAGATCTGCGACATGTACAATTCAGAAGACTCCATGGTTGAACTTAAGCATAATGCACAAACCTCAAAACACAAGCACTTCTCCTTTGTTCTAGAATCTTCCGTGTCATAATTGAATTTTGTTTCTAAATGAATTTCCATTATTTGTTTTTTACTTTATGCTTTCCAATGCACAACCCCATGAATCTTAACATTTTTATAAAACTAATTGATTTTGAATGAGATGAACTATAAGAACTAAACGAACATCTACATCATGCATATATGACTCAAAGCTTTACATGCTATAGTGTGTATTTATTTATAATTTGGTTTCCAAATCTCATGCGTTCAATGCAGGTGTACCTTACTAGTTTTGAGTTGGGTGGCAAATTTCACGCGGCCCCGGGTATATCAAAATGCAGGGCCCATGCATCATTGCCTTTCGGTCGAACCTACGTCCACAATTTTTTGTACGTACTATATGTCCACTGGTCCCCGAACCCAAAATGTTGCCTCGTTCCCGTAAAACCAAGCGGCCCACACATATTTAAGGCATCGACTCGTACTTAATCCCTCTCCCGTTTACTACGACATGGCCCCGCACACCGTAGTACTCCTACAAACCCTACCGCCGCACGCCTCATCAGTTTTCTTCAAGAGGACGAGGGAGAAGCCGATTTGTAGTGGAGGCACTTTAAAAAGAAGGATCCATAGTGGAGACCCCTACCCTAGGGTGCCCTAGTTAGCTGCCGCACGCATCATTGGTTTTCTCTTTTCTTTATGCTCTTGCGCCCTAGAGTGAAATGATGGTTGCTTCGTCCGTCCAGCTTAATGTGGGAAAGGTGGGGCTTTGTGATTTGACCCCTCATCACTCATTTTCTACTACTACGACGCTATGACCGGGGTGCCTCCAATTCCAACCGCTGCTCCGAACTGTAATTTGGTGCATCGCATGTGGAACAATACAGTGGATGAGCCACATGTCGGCCAAAGGGGTCCTGTTAAGTGTGTCGCCATTTCGTGTGCGAACTGACCCTTGATAACCCACAAGTGTAGGGGTTAATTGTAGCCTCTTTCAATAAGTAAGAGTGTCGAACCCAACGAGGAGCTAAAGGTAGAACAAATATTCTCACAAGTCCTGTCTGCCACTGATACGACTCTACGCATGCTTAGTGTTCGCTTTACCTAGAACAAGTATGAAACTAGAAGTACTTTGTAGGTGTTGTTGGATAGGTTTGCAAGATAATAAAGAGCACGCAAATATAAACTAGGGGCTGTTTAGATAAAGAAGCAACTAAATTAGTTTTAGTAGAGATATTTTTGTCACGAGAAGGTTACTTATCCCTAGGCAATCGATAACTAGACCGGTAATCACTATTGCAATTTTATTTGAGGGAGAGGCATAGGCTAACATACTTTCTCTTCTTGGATCATATGAACTTATGATTGGAACTCTAGCAAGCATCCACAACTACTAAAGACCATTAAGGTAAAACCCAACCATAGCATTAAAGTATCAAGTCCCCTTTATCCCATACGCAGACAACCTACCTACTCGGGTCTGTGCTTCTGTCACTCACACCACCCACCATAAGCAAATCATGAACATATTGCAAACCATGCAGTGGGGATCCCTCATGCTTGCACGACACAGAGAGCACGATAGGACAACACCAATAATAAAACATACAACTCAAACCAATCACGATCATCAATTAACCCGTAGGACAAAACGGATCTACTCAAACATCATAGGATAGCCATACATCATTTGGAAATAATACATAGCATTGAGCACCATGTTTAAGTAGAGATTATAGCAGGTAAAAGAGGGGTTACACCACTGCATAGAGGGGGGAAGAGTTGGTGATGAGGGTAGTGAAGTTGTTGGTGTAGATCGCGGTGATGATAATGGCCCCCGGTGGCACTCCGGTGCCACCGGAAGCAAGGGGGAGAGAGCCCCCCTTCTTATTCTTATTTCTTGACCTTCTCCCTAGATGGGAGAGGGGTTTCCCCTCTGGTCCTTGGCTCCCATGGCGTGGGAGGGGCGAGAGGCCCTCCGAGATTGGATTTGTCTCTCTCTGTTTCTGCGTTCCTGGATTCTGCCCTTTCACCATTTCTTTTATATCCGGTGATCCGTAACTCCGATTGGGTTGAAACTTTTGCACAGACTTTTATCCGAAAATTAGCTTTCTTGCAGCAAAAGAAGAGCGTCAACCGCCTTATGGGGTGCCCACAAGGGTCAGGGGCGCGCCTGACCCCTGGGGCACGCCCTCCTACCTCGTGGCCCTCTCGGGCACCGTCTCGCGTTGATTTTTCCTCCCAAAAATCATAAATATTCCAAAAATATTCTCCGTCCGTTTTTATCCCGTTTGGACTCCGTTTGATATGGGGTTTCTGCGAAACATAAAACATGCAACAAACAGGAACTGGCACTGGGCACTAGATCAATATGTTACTCCCAAAAATAATATAAAAAGTTGCCAAAAGTATATGAAATTTGTAGAATATTGGCATGGAACAATCAAAAATTATAGATACGACGGATACGTATCAGCATCCCCAAGCTGAATTCCTGCTCGTCCTCGAGTAGGTAAATGATAAAAAAGATAATTTTTGATGTGGAATGCTACCTAGTGTAATCTTGATCATGTATCTAATCATGGCATGAATATTAAGACACGAGTGATTCAAAGCAATAGTCTATCGTTTGACAGAAAAACAATAATACTTCGAGCATACTAATAAAGCAATCATGCCTTTTCAAAACAACATGGCGAAAGAAAGTTATCCCTACAAAATCATATAGTCTGGCTATGCTCTATCTTCACCACACAAAGTATTGAAATCATGCACAACCCCGATGGCAAGCCAAGCAATTGTTTCATACTTTTGATGTTCTCAAACCTTTTCAACTTTCACGCAATACATGAGCTTGAGCCATGGATATAGCACTATAGGTGGAATAGAATATGATGGTGGAGGTTGTGTGGAGAAGACAAAAAGGGAGAAAGTCTCACATCGACGCGGCTAATCAATGGGCTATGGAGATGCCCATCAATTGATGTCAATGTGAGGAGTAGGGATTGACATGTAACGGATGCACTAGAGCTATAGGTGTATGAAAGCTCAAACTAAAACTAAGTGGGTGTGCATCCAACTTGCTTGCTCATGAAGACCTCGGGCATTTGAGGAAGCCCGTCATCGGAATATACAAGCCAAGTTCTATAATGAAAATTCCCACTAGTATATGAAAGTGACAATATAGGAGACTCTCTCTATGAAGAACATGGTGCTACTCTAAAGCACAAGTGTGGTAAAAGGATAGTAGCATTGCCCCTTCTCTCTTTTTCTCTCATTTTTCTTATTCTCTTTTTTTGTGGGCTTCATTGGCCCCTTTTTTTATTTGGCTTCTTTGGCATTTTTTATTAAGTCCGGAGTCTCATCCCAACTTGTGGGGGAATCATAGTCTCCATCATCCTTTCCTCACTGGGGCAATGCTCTAATAATGATGATCATCACACTTTATTTACTTACAACTCAATATTACAACTCGATACTAGAACAGAGATATGACTCTATATGAATGCCTCCGGCGGTGTACCGGGATGTGCAATGATCTAGCGTAGAAATGACATCAAAAAAACGGACAAGCCATGGAAACATCATGCTAGCTATCTTACGATCATGCAAAGCAATATGACAATGAATGCTCAACTCATGTATATGATGATGATGGAAGTTGCATGGCAATATATCTCGGAATGGCTATGGAAATGCCACAATAGGTAGGTATGGTGGCTGTTTTGAGGAAGATATAAGGAGGCTTATGTGTGACAGAGCATATCATATCACGGGGTTTGGATGCACCGGCGAAGTTTGCACCAACTCTTGAGGTGAGAAAGGGCAATGCACGGTACCGAAGAGGCTAGCAATGATGGAAGGGTGAGAGTGCGTATAATCCATGGACTCAACATTAGTCATAAAGAACTCACATATTTATTGCAAAAATTTATTAGCCATCGAAACAAAGTACTAAGCACATGCTCCTAGGGGGATAGATTGGTTGGAAAAGACCATCGCTCGTCCCCGACCACCACTCATAAGGAAGACAATCAATAAATAAATCATGCTCCAACTTCATCACATAACGGTTCACCATACGTGCATGCTACGAGAATCACAAACCTCAACGCAAGTAATTCTACTAATCCATAGTCGCCCACTAGCATGACTCTAATATCACCATCTTTATATCGCAAAACTATTGCAAGGAATCAAACATATCATATTCAGCGATCTACACGTTTATGTACGATTTTATGACTAACCATGTGAACCAATTCCTGTCTTCTCTCTAAATAGATATAAGTGAAGCAAGAGAGTTTAATTCTTTATACAAAAGATATGCCCACGTTCTAACAAATATAAGTGAAGCAAAAGAGCATTCTACAAATGGCGGTTTCCTATGTGAAGAGAAACAGGCAATCCAAACTTCAAAAGATATAAGTGAAGCACGTGAAGCATTCTATAAAGCCATACTCAAAAGATTTAAGTGAGGTGCAATGAGCATTCTATAAATCAACCAGGGACTATCTCATACCAGCATGGTGCATAAAAGAAAAGTGAAAACTAAATGCAAAAGACGCTCCAAGACTTGCACATATCGCATGAGCGAAACGAATCTGAAAACATACAGATACTTGTTGAAGAAAGAGGGTATGCCTTCTGGGGCATCCCCATGCTTAGACGCTTGAGTCTCCTTGAATATTTACTTGGGGTGCCTTGGGAATCCCCAAGCTTGAGCTCTTGCCTCTCTTCCTTTTCCTCCTATTGATACCTCCTCGATCAAACACTTCATCCACACAAAACTTCAACAGAAAACTCGGTAAGGTCCGTTATTATAATAAAGCAAATACTACTCTAAGTACTGTTGAAAACCAATTCATATTTTGTCTTTGCATTGTGTCTACTGTAATATAGCTTTTCCATGGCTTAATCCACTGATAGAGATTGATAGTTTCACCAAAACAAGCAAATTATGCATCAAAAATAGTATCAGTCAAAAACAGAATAGTTTGTAGCAATCTGAACATTCACCATACTTCTGGTGCCCCAAAAATTCTACGAAAATTAGGAAAATTAACAATTTGTATAGAAAGACAGTGCAAAAAGATTCAGAACCGTTTGACTTTCCAGTTAAAAATGTAAAATCACACATTACAGCCAAAGTTTATGACCTATACCGTACAAACCAACAAGCATTGTAAACATCCTAAAGGAAAACCTTAGAACATTATTTTTATAATACAACGGAATTGTACAAGGGGATAATTATTTTTGATGAAAATTTTCTGTAATCAAGATTCACAAAGTTTCCGTGACCATAAACAAAGTTCAAGGAGCTCTCCCACTTCAACGATGCTTGTCTTTCTCACTTTCACCTTCCTTTTTGGAAAGTTTTGGGTTCCCCTCTTTATTTTTTTGTTTTTAGACTATATAAATGTACTCAACAGAAATAAATGACTCTCTAAAACTTCCGGGTTGTCTCCCTGGCAGCACTTTCTTTAAAGCCATTAAGCTTGGCATAAAGTGCTCAAGTAATGGATCCACCCGGATCCCAAGGTATATCAAAACCAATTTTAATTAACATTGATTTGTAATTTAGTAGTGAGCACAAAGTAACATATATCATGCAACAAGGAAGTCTAACTCTCTTCCTATGCATCAGCATGTCATAAAAGAACAATTCATGCACACAAAGTAAAGGCCAATGCATAGTATAAACAGTTTCTTGCAATTTTATCGTGTTGGAAACATAAAGAGGCGGAGATGTAGTTACTCTCTCATAATAATTTCAAGTAGGATCAGCAAGCACAAGAAAATTATATCTATCAAAATCATCATGTGTAGTAGTAAAACGCAACCCATCAATATAATCCTTAATAAGCACAAACTTCTCCGATAAAGTGTAGTCGGGAGAATTCAAAAAGGTAATAGGACTATCATGCGTGGGTGCAATAGCAACAATTTCATGTTTAACATAAGGAACTATAGCAAGTTCATCTGCATAAGCATAATTCATATTGGCATCTTGGCCACAAGCATAGCAAGCATCATCAAAAAGGGGTATTTCAAGAGAATTAACGGGATCATAACAATCATCATAGCAATCATCCTTCGGTAAGCACGAAGGGAAATTAAACAATGTATGAGTTCAAGAGTTACTCTCATTAGAAGGTGGGCATGGGTAGCTAATCCGCTCTTCCTCCTTTTGTTCTTTGCTCTCCTCGTCATCTTTTTCATCCAATGAGTTCACAGTTTCATCAATTCATTCTTCCATAGACTCCTGCAAAATATTAGTCTCTTCTTGGACAGCGGAGACTTCCTCAATAAATGTATCAATATCGGCATTATATTCATAATTTTCATAGCAATATTTAAGTATAGCAAAAAATTTAGGTCTATAAACTGAATCAGCGAAATCTTCAAACTCTTTAAACAAAGATTCAATTTCATAAGCACCCATAAAAGCAATGAATTCTTCTATTTGTTCCACATCATAGTAATCATATATACCATTAGCATAAGAAGCCAAGGTTTTATCATCATTAAATTTGCATGAAAAGGGAAGGTGTGGAGCCTTCATCCTAGGGCAAGAAGTATAATCATATCTCAAGCATAGTTGACGAGCATACCAACGCAACATATAAATTTGATCCCATAATAGTTTCCCTTTTTGTGTCAAGCGATAATCCCCAAAGTATTCACGTTGATCCAACCTGTCTCCCACAACATAATTGAATGGGGTTTTCTCAGGATTATCAAAGTAGTACATAATTTCTTTCACATAACAAGCATCGAGGGTTTTAGGAGGTTCCCCATCTCCATGAGTAGCAAGTACACCTAATTTTTTGGTATTTCGTATTCCATATCCTTAACTAAAGATAGAGAACAACTTAGAACAGAAAATAAAAATTACTTAGTGATAAAGCAAACAAGCACACACGAGAATATTCACCCCACGCTATGACTCCCCGGCAACGGCGCCAGAAACAGGTCTTGATAACCCACAAGTGTTGGGGATAATTGTAGCCTCTTTTGATAAGAGTGTCGAGCCCAACGAGGAGCTAAAGGTAGAACAAATATTCTCTCAAGTCCTATCTGCCACTGATATGACTCTACACACACTTAGTGTTTGCTTTACCTAGAACAAGTATGAAACTAGAAGTACTTTGTAGGTGTTGTTGGATAGGTTTGCAAGATAATAAAGAGCACGTAAATATGAACTAGGGGCTATTTAGATAAAGAAGAAACTAATTTAGTTTTAGTACAGATCTTTTTGTCACGAGAAGGTTATTTGTCCCTAGGCAATCAATAACTAGACCGGTAATCACTATTGCAATTTTATTTGAGGGAGAGGCATAAGCTAACAAACTTTCTCTTCTTGGATCATATGCACTTATGATTGGAACTCTAGCAAGCATCTGCAACTACTAAAGATCATTAACGTAAAACCCAACCATAGCATTAAAGTATCAAGTCCCTTTATCCCATATGCAAATAACCTACTTACTCGGGTCTGTGCTTCTGTCACTCACGCCAGCCACCATAAGCAAATCATGAACATATTGTAAACCCTATAGCGGAGATCCCTCACACTTGCGCGACATGGAGAGCACCATAGGACAACACCAATAATAAAACATGCAACTCAAACCAATCACGATCATCAATTAATCCATAGGACAAAACGAATCTACTCAAACATCATAGGATAGCCATACATCATTGGGAAATAATATATAGCATTGAGCACCATGTTTAAGTAGAGATTACAGAGGGTAAAAGAGGGGTTACACTGCTGCATAGAGGGGGGAAGAGTTGGTGATGAGGGCGGTGAAGTTGTTGGTGTAGATTGTGGTGATGATAGTAGCCCCCGGTTGCACTCCGGCGCCACCGGAAGCAAGGGGGAGAGAGCCCCCTTCTTCTTCTTCTTCCTTGACCTTCTCCCTAGATGGGAGAAGGGTTTCCCCTCTCGTCCTTGGCTCCCATAGCGTGGGAGGAGCGAGAGCCCCTCCGAGATCGGATTTGTCTCTCTGTCTCTCTGTTTCTGCGTTCCGGGATTCTGCCCTTTCACCATTTCTTTTACATCCAGAGATTTGTAACTCTGATTGGGTTGACACTTTCGCCCAGATTTTTCTTCAAAAATTAACTTTCTTGCGGCAAAAGAAGAGTGTCAACCGCCTTACTGGGTGCCCATGAGGGTCAGGGGCGCGCCCCCTGCCTCGTGGCCCCCTCGGGCACCGTCTCATGTTGATTTTTCCTCCCAAAAATCATAAATATTCCAAAAATATTATCCGTTCGTTTTTATCCCGTTTGGACTCTGTTTGATATGGGGTTTCTGTGAAACATAAAACATGCAACAAACCGGAAGTGGCACTAGGCATTAGATCAATATGTTATTCCCAAAAATAATATAAAAAGTTTCCAAAAGTATATGAATGTTGTAGAATATTGGCATGGAACAAACAAAAACTATAGATACGACAGAGACGTATCAACCCTGCTTGAGTTGCTACGTCAACACGACAGGAGCATCCTACCACTTGGTTTTGCTCCTTGGTGAATCCCGACTATATTGATCTAAAAAGATACATACTGTCTAACCTCTCCGTCTCGTTTTTTAGGCTTCTTTATTTATAGGGCATGCACGTAGTTCTATGTCATCCATTTGACTAACTAAATATGAGTTACTATGTCACAAAAAGTATATCATTGGATTCTTAAGCGGATGTAGTTTCTAAACATATACCGTTCATCACATATATAGCCAGTTAAATTCTCAACCTAGAACAACGTGCATGCCATGTAAACCGATATGGAGGAAGTATTAAAAATAAGGTGATTTTACCAAGCGATCGGCGGGGGAGCATGGCCTATCATGCGGTCCCACGTGCCATGATGTACCAAGGCGATGCGCATGTCCCTCTTGAGGCAGAAGCAATACTATGTGGTTTGAGATGATGGTGAACCAAAGTGTGAAATAATGGTTGCTTTGTCCGTCTGGAAAGGTGCGGTATTGTGATTTGACGTCTCATTGCTCATTACTATTACTGGGACGGTAAGACTGGGGTGCATCCCCCCTGCTGTTCTGCACTGTTATTTGGTGCTAGACACATCGACCCGGTTGCTATATGTCCCACATGTCGACGAGAGGAAGTACAAAATTCATGAAAGCGAGCGTCGACGAAGGAGTACAAGACACGGCTTTGTTTTTGCTGCTTCGCGCGATCCATCGATACAAACCCGGACTAAAAAAAGGTGAGGGCGGGTCTTTTTCTGAGCGGCAGGCAGGGGAATTTGGCTAGTCTATTCGAGGCAAGGAGGCAGGAAGGGAAACATGCAAATAAAGGTTGAGCGACTTAGTTTTAGGAAAAACTAATTTTACGGAGTACGTACCCACTACGGTTTATAGGGCTCATCTAAAAAACATTCGTTTTTCCATTTTATAAGTCTCAATTCTACTAGTAGTAGTAGTACCATCACATGTTGGATTTCGAGGTGCGTTAGATCACCCGATGCAAGCAGTGTCAAGAGAAAACTCACCAATGCATGTAGAATATCATGGAAATTTAGTGGTCATTCATGCATTCGTTCTAATAAATGCCTCAGTAAACATAACTTCTTGAGAAAAACGAGCATACTAATTACTTGTGCAAACTATGAAATTAATTCCACCACTCACCGTCTACCTTGGGTGGAGAGATTTTGAAGTTGAGCCTTACACTGGAAAGGAGGGAGTAGTAACTTTTGTCTCGATTACTATTTGTGGCCTTGTATAGATGGAAAATGTATTTTTTATAGTGGCCTTGTATAAGTAAATGGAGGGAGTACTAAAGGACATATATATTACAAACAATATGATAATCTCTCTAACCAAGGTAGGGACGAGGAATAAACAGAGGAAGTAGTAAAAGATTCTCCTCGTCCTGCGAGCCACCGCGCGCGTGGGCAAGGGAGTGGGCGTAAGGCGTACATTACTACTAGTAAGCAAGCTTCACCTCATCCTGTGAGCCACCGCGCCCATGGGTGGGGGAGACGGCATACTAAGCAAGCTTCTCCTCGTTCTGCGAGTTGACGGGACACATCAAAAGTACTCCAGTGTATAGAGCCTTGCCTCGAAGGTAGGCCCCACATGGTTTGCCTGTTTTTTAACAGCGCGTCAAGTCGCAATTTGTTTGTTCACCCGTGGTAGAAGATCCTCCCTCCATCAAGTGGACAACCAGTACACGTGTCAAATTACCATGTGGGCTGCCTTTTCATACAGAAATGAGCTCCACCGTGTACCCGCGCGGGTGTGGTTCGGAAAGAGACGGGAGTGCGTGCGCTGTGCGTGCACCTCTTCTCTTCGTGCACGTCCCCCACCTACGTGGGTGTGTGTGAGAGAGAGATACTAACCTAGGCATAATGTGCTATCCATCCCCATGCCTCCGCCTAGTCCGACCACCAGTCACCACCACGCCCCACTCCTCCTCACCTTATCTCTCATCTTTCTCCCTCCATTTTTATATAGAAGGCCACTATCAAAATTACAAATTGTAGATATACAAGGCCACTAACTCTAATCGATGCAATATTAATGGTGTTTGCCTTGTAGTACTAGCAAAGGAGGACACTAATTATCCCTTGCATGCATGCGGGAGTGTGGGCATTGCCTGGATGTGCATGAAAGAGAAGAATACACATTAATTTACACGGCAAACAAGGAAACATGGTGGCTTAGAACATTGACTTAGAAGACATTATATTTTGCCTTGGTACCTATAATATGGGTTTGTGGCCTTGTATACAAAAATGGAGTCCAATAAAATTCTCGAGATACCATTTTTCCGATAAAATTCTTGAGATATCATCAGTTTTTAAAAATGGGATTACTCCTGCATGGGTCAATCACAACTGGTGTTCTGTAAAAAAATGGATCTTGATGTTCCATGCAATGCACGGGCATCTTGCTAGTCCATGAAAACAACACATGGCAAAATTCCATGGCGAACGAGGGATTTGAATCTCCTGGGAGGGGCTGTTTGGATCTTGCCTTCGGTAGCCAAAATATTGGCGACCCTTTTGTCCACCGGTGCCTTTGCCACCGATGAACGAGGAATGGCTCGGGTGCTCATGCATCCTCCAGCACGCACGTTGGAGACGAGCTCGCATGAGCTGTGTTTTTTTGTCCCACCACGCTGCCCGAGCCCCCTACAGACCGACCGACGACCCGCAAATTAAACCATCCAACCGTAGCCGCACACATTATGACAGCAACTCAACCAACTGGACGAAATTCATGCAAAAACAACAACATTTCATATAAACAACAACGGAAATCATATAAAATATCGGATTTTCATACAAATATGAAGGATTTCATTACATTCAAATGAACTACGCGGTGCTAGTTCTGGACAGCATAGGTATATAATACCTGGCTAAATGGTCGCCCGCCAATCCATTTATGTTCCTCATATCCACCAGCACAATCACCGGACTGCCGGGAGCCCCGGAGGTATATGCTTCAACGCAAAGGATGCCTTCCTTCCCCACTGCCCAACTGAGATCATTGGAGAATGCCGAAAATGATGGTGGAAGGGAGCTTCCCTGCTTCCGTGGAGCCCATGTGGGGTCGACAAAGGTCCTCGCAACAAAAGGATCTGGCAAGATACCTGTTGTGTACGCTGGCGTCGCCTCCGTGGTGGCGTTCATGGGACCCAAGTAGCGGCGGCCTCCTGTGTTCTACTTCTCCTTGATGATGGCGGCGAACGCGGATGCGCTGGCCACCAACTCGTCGCTCTCCGCGCACCCGACTTCTGTCGCTACTTGCATGGCGTGGCCACCTGCATGGCAGTATCGACCACAGAAACAGGAGACGCGGTACGAGGTAGTGGCGTGGATGGCAGCAACGACGCCCGTGCGCTGCTCCTCGTCGAGCTGGCCTGGAGTGGCGAGTTGCTGAACCGCGTGCCGGCTTGGGGCGGCATCTGGTTCCGTCGGGTGAGGGGAGGGAGGTGGATCAGCAAGCTGCATAGCTCGTAATCGGTGGGCTCGGCGGGCCACATAGCCGGCTTGGATGCAGGATAACTACTCTTCGTAAGCCATTGTAAGAGTGGACAAAATGGTGGAGGAGATAGGGGAGTGGCGGAGGTGTGCGATTCTTGGCCGGCGGTTGGCCTCATTTAAATAGGAGATTAAATAAATGGCAGACAGGAGGAGCTCGGCCGGTGTTGCATTTAATGCCCGCCCGGTCATGAATGGACGTGTGTCCAGAGTGGGTTTCTCGGCTTCCACACGGGGGGGTTTCATGGAGGCGTTTGAATGCGGCAAGGAGGCGTGTTCAGCTGCGGTGCAGCGAGTGGCGCCGTCGACTCTAACATACTACACCGCACCGTTCTTCCACTGACGTGTGGGCTCTTTGGGTACATGGCCTGCATGTCAGTGGCCCAACGCAGGCAGCGCACAGCAGACGAACTTTTGGTGGGCCAGTGCAGTCAGAAGCGGGCATTTCATAAACCGATAATTGTTCATTGATTGTGACGTCATCTATTTCATGTAGATAAGCCTACTATGTTGATAGCCCGTTCGATACATTGTGATTCATAAAGACCGCTGCAAACGTCAATGTTCTGCTTATCACAGATAAGATATATTAATACCCGTAACGATCCATGTCCTTAACAAAGGGTGCATGCACGTATAGGTTGAGCATGTGTCTTTCATGGTGTGTTGTATGCATGCACGCCCGCGAGTGTTGCGTGCGTGCAAGGGTACGTTTCGGTGATGCATGCATGTGTGCGTACGTGCGTGTGTTCGTGAGTGCATTTGTACGTGTCAGTGTTGCACGCCTGCATGCGTGCGTGTGCTCATTATGTGTACGTGTCAATATTGCACGCCTGCATGCGTGCATGTCTTGCGTGCGTGCATGTGTATGTGCGGGGTGAGGCTACACATCAGTCGACTGACTTTTTCATCTCTAGTCATTAGATTTTCTAGCCGTTGGATACGAAATCAAGGGCCTGCAGTTTATCTTCAAACTCCACCCCCCTTAGCCGCCAGCCACCACCGGCCGAACCGCCCGCCCCCGCCGCCCGCAGCCAGCCCGCGCCGCCACGCCGCCTGCCCGCCCCGAAACCACTCCCC
>NC_041381.1:79108627-79110379 GCF_002162155.2 Triticum dicoccoides
TCTGGTGATCCCCAGGCCACCGCCCAATCACCGTGCCCCCCCCACCGCCGGTGACTGCCAACCAGAGGTCTTACGACTTCGAATACCCACCGACCACTAATTTATTACAATTTTTGTCCTTCATATACGCGCTGACGGGTGGGCCCTATGGGTGCGTTGCTGGATGTGGACCATTTGACTAGTCAATTGATTGTGTCATCAACAAATTACGGAGCTGTATGGTGAGCCAGTGACCGTATGATCAGCCTAAAATGTATTTTATTAACACAGTACAGATTCAAACTACCATTTCTTTCTTTCATATACGGGATGACAGGTGGACCCCATGGTTACGCGCCCAGATGGTGCAACACTAGTTGCGCCACGTGGAATGTTTGACTGGTCAATTGATTGTGTCATCAACAAAATACGGAGTTGTACGGGTGAGCCAGTGACCGTATAATCATGACATGTATTTTTTAACACGGTACATGCGCAAGGGCTCATTTATACGCGCAAGCACTCACCGCTATAAGCGCACACACGCAGACCCTACCCGTATGAGCACCTTCGAGAGAGTGAGCCAGCATATGATCGAGAGATTTTATGAAGTCACCATAGGTGCCTCATAGTCGAGTGGAACGTCTCCTCCCGCTGAACGCACATCGCCGAAAAATACTGAAATTAACCCAGGATAAATGCGAGCACTGGGACTTTAACCTTGGTGGGCTCGAGAAACCACTGTCCTCCTTTCGGTCCAACCACATGTTGGTTACCACGACAAAATGTATGTGGTGACCGTGATGAGCTTATTCTGAAGTCCAGTGACCATATCGTGCTTTCGCTTCAAATACAATGACCGTAAGTGTCGTCAACAAAATACGGAGCACGCATCAAGTGCAAAGTCCGTAACTGGCATCAAGGAAATACGGAGACATATCATGAGCTAGATACCGTATAATCACCATGAGAATGTATACGGTGACCGTAATGAGCATATTCTGAAGTCTAGTGACCGTATAGTGCTTTAGCTTGAAATACAGTGACCGTCATGCATGAATGTGTCGTGGACATGCATACTTTTAGAGGGCCGAGAGATAGTTTGTGTGCGTACGTGAAAGTGGTGTAGAAAGAGGGGGTGTCCAGTGGAGACAAGGAGAGATATGCCCTTCGTTTCTCTTTCTCGTGACTAATATTTTAGGAGAATATATAAACATTCACAATGCAGAACAAATATTTTTGGATGCACCATGCAATTAACTTTCATGTATAACATTGTACTATTGTATATGCTTATTTTCTTAGTGGCCGATTGCCTGTGTGGTGTGGTGGGCACATCATTTCTAGTTGTGGTGGGTCGACATGAGGACTCATGGGTCGGTTCCATCCTGCGCCACATAGGTTGGACCAAGACGCGATATAAGAAGACCCATGTGGACGAATCGGTGTACAACACGAAGCTACCAGAGTTGTGGAGGACTCTATCCCCACTGGTGATAAGCCGACTATATATGATTTGTAACCCTAGGCCCCGAGTATGTTATAGAAGCTTGGGGGCTAGTTCGTCAACAGTTATCACACGCACAATGCCTGGTATTCACGTGTACTTTGTACACACCCCTATCACTAATATACAGTACCAAGAGTAGGCTTTTTCCTCAATTGCAAGGGTCCGAACTAGGGTAAAACTTTGCCTCGTATTACTATCCAGCCTAACAGTCAGGGATATCCTACCGAATGATATGATGGAATCATATCTGCCAACTACTAAGA
>NC_041381.1:79110680-79136932 GCF_002162155.2 Triticum dicoccoides
GAGAGGCCTAAAGATAATGTGTGTGTAGGAGACACATAGGCACATATATGTGTGTATAGAGGGCTAGTAGAGACCGTGCATGTGTATATATGCATGTGAGAGAAATAGTGTTTTCCAACTGAGATTAGTGAAAAGAGTGGTACATAGTAGTCAGAAAGAGAGAGAGATATATAGAGAGAGCATGTGCGTGAGACACCCCGACTCCCCGAGAGAGATTGTGAGCATGTGTGAAAGAGAAATGCCGATACATATAAAGTGTGTGCACTTATGCGTTAGATAGAGAGATATATAGCACGTTTGTGAGAACGGGCCGAGGCATAGTGCATCTACGTGTAAAAGGCGGTTCTAGCATTAAATTAAAATATAAATGGCATTATTATTTTTGGATGAGATCATGAATTTTTCAAATTGCGTATGGACGAAAATCGGTCTATCAGACACCCATACTCTATTGAATTCTAGCATGTGCATGTGTTTTTTTCATATTATCGATCAATAGAGAGAGAGAGCGGTTTGAAATACAGGCAATGGATTGCTTTTGCAATTCATATATAAACATTAATTAGTGCACTCCATGTTGTTAGTGTGAAGCACTTTATACATTTGTCACTTGCATGGATACATTCCAATAGCTACGAAATAGAATACATGTTGAATTCAACGTAAAGGGGATTTCGAAGATTCGAGTTCATAGGAAGTGCATTCATCTATTTGAACCTGAGATAATGGCATTTGTAAATCAGATCTAAAAGGGGGCATCAATCTTTGTTGTGCATTTTAACATGCTATATATTCATACGCATGTCTAACTCTTTTTTTTTGCAACAAAGGAGATTATATTTGGAACCATGCATGAACTGAGGTAAGTTGCATATTTTTTAATATATACTCGTGTACAATGTATATTCAAATGTACCCCCTCCATTCCAAAATAATCGTAGCTTTAGGATTTTCAAGAGTAAAGATTTGTGAAGTTTGACAAATCCTGAAAGTTCAGTTCAAGAGAATCGGAAACGTTAATGCTTCTGCTCCCAAATATTGAATCGAAGCGCCAAATAAGCCTCTGGTCACCCTAAACCGCGCGAGACTAATGTTTGGTTGTAGGAAATTACTGTCCTGACTCATGTAGCCTATTGGCCCGATATCCAAAGGTCTAAACCGGGGTAGGTTTGTAACTTCACCAAGACGCCAGTCTCAACCGCCTCCGAGAAGCATTCATATGCCATGGGCGCCTAAACACCCATGCGCTCGGCTGAAATCTATCCCGCCCACATTTGATACACCTGAGATTACTATCCTACCCCCAACCCGCAAAATGTCAAAAAGTTTAGATGGGGGCAAAGTTTGTAACTTTCCCCAAATTTCAAACAAGCGCGTCCCAAACCGAAACATTGTTCCCCCTTAGTTCCCCCTCCCTCCGTTTCCCCATTCATACTCCGTGGGCGCCAAAACGCCCTCTCCACCAGCCACGAAACCCCAGACTCCTCCGTCCTCCACCCCATAGCGCCCAATCCACCGCCGCCCTCCTCCATCACGCCGGAGCGAGTACCCAACGCAACCGCAACTGCAATGCCCTCAAGGACTTAGCAGCCGTAGACAAGGCAGAGCTGCCTCCACGATGCCGACGCCGACGTGCGCTGTACCAGAACCACTCCGACCACGCTGTCCTGCGCCTCACCACTTCCGCTCCACTATCACAACCGTCCACCGCACCGGAGCTGTTCCAGCTACGCCGTCGTTCACCGCCTCAGATCTGGTTCCCCGCCGCCGACAGACGGCCACTGCACCACACTCAACAACTTGGCCATGGGTTCGTCCAAGGCTCACTACAAAAAAAGACACATCCGCGACATTTTGGGTCGAACAAAATTTTTTCTGTCATACTTATGACACTTCTATGACGAAATTGTGACAAAACCCGGTATCATCATAGATGTGGTGGGCTCATACTTCTATGACAAAAAATCATGACAGAAAATGGGCTTTTCATCCTAGGCAGGCTGGAGATGCAGCTTCATGACATTCTTTGGGCTGTCCATGACAGAAAAAACCATGGTAGAAGCGAGGGCGAGGAAAATATCGGGGAGTTCCCGGTTATGGTGGGTGGTCGGGGGCCGAGCGATGTGCGTTTCTCTCATACCGTACGCCCATGGGTGCGAGGCATTGGGCTCTAACTGAACCCGAGCGAGGCGTCGCCTAACTGAGCTCGAGCGATTGCATTGCAGGCTACGCGCTACTGAACCCGAGTGATCGAGCGATTCCTTCGCTACTGCTGCTAACTGAAGCCGATCGATGCTGCCTCTGGATGAACAGTAAGCGTTGTTGGGGGGTTGGATGAACAATTCCCGGTGGGGGTTGGATGAACAGGACCCCGTGGTGTTGCCGCTGGATGAACAGGACCCCAATCGATCGAGCCGATTGGGCATGGATGAACAGGACCTCATGGAGGGCTGGATGAACAGGACGACCCCGTGGAGGGCTTGTTGAATAGTAGCCGGTGGAGGGCTAGATGAACAGTAACCCGTGGAGGGGTGGTTGAACAGGACCCCATGGAGAGGGCTGGTTGAACAGTAGCCAGTGGAGTATCGCGCGGTGGAGGCTGGATGAAGAGGAGCCCGTGGATGAACAGACGCAGGTGGAGGTTGTAGGTGCATCTAGTGCCACCCCTAGTTGGTTTTGGAGTATTGACGACAAACTTGGTTGAGGGACTAATGTGTTTGTGAGAATTGCAGGATAACACAGGTAGTATTCCCATATTGATTCGGTTTACCTACCAGAGATGACCCCTAAAAATGAGTGAAGACATTGAAGACAATGGTGGTCTGTGAAGACATTCACACTGAAGACTATGACAGGAGAAGACATCATGTGAAGACTATGGAGTGCGAAGACATAGTTGTTTCATAGTTTCCTTTTCTTCTTTGTTGAGTCATAGGAATCACCGTACTCTTAAGTGGGGTCCAAGTGAACAAAGTCAGAGTGACTGATGTGATGCTCAACCAAATCCTATGTCTTCGAGCGAAGACAATGAGAACAAATCTTATCCACAGCTGGATGTGTCAGCTTTACTTGTAGCCCCAGTCAAGCTGCCGCGTGTGTTCGAAATCTGACCGTTGGACATGTGTCAGTTCCTTAGTGACCCAGGGTCATTTTGGACAAATCAGGTCGGGTTGTCTCGTGGCTATAAATAGCACACCCCCTACACCATACATTGGTGGCTGCTCAGAGTTAGTGCACGGCTTTGTCGTTTGAGAGCAACCCACCTCCAAACCCTTTGAGAGAGAATCGTTGCAAGGACAAAGCCCAAAACACCCAGAGCCAAAGAGTGTTAGGCATCACTGAAGTCTTTCTTTCGCGTGATCTGAAGACTTATTACACTTGAGGACTGTGAATCCTCCAGCCGGTTTGGCATCGCGTTCTGAGCATCCAAGATTCATTGTGGATTGCCGGTGAATGAAGTCTGTGAAGGTTTGGAGGTCTCCCTTGAAGACTTACTAGAGTGATTGTGCGAGGACTAACTGTTGTTAGCTCAAGGGGAATAAGGTGAAGACGCGGTCTTCTGAGTTAAATCTCAGCCTCCCTAACCAGACGAACAGTTGTCAGCAACTGGAACTGGTTCAACAAACCCCTTGTCCTCTCCGAGCAACTGGTTCTATCCTACCTCTCTTGCCTTACTTACAGTTTGTCTTCGTGAAGTCTTTGCCTACTTGCCTTATTTGTTTGACTTCACTAAGTGAAGACTATTGTCTTTTTGGCTTCATACTATCTTCCGTCCTGATCCAATCTACCTAGCTGCTTATAGTCTTCGTGCTTTGACTTCATTGCTTACTTGACTATGGCTTGTCTTGTGTAGTCTACCTTCCGCTGCATATCAATAGGGTATTTTCTATCGTTTGTCTTCGAAACACCCATGTTTTGAAGACATTCATAAAAATCGCCTATTCACCCCCCGCCCCCTCTAGTCGAATACTAGCACTTTCAATTCGTATCAGAGCAAGGTGCTCCCTTGTTCTGTGTGATTCGGTTTAACCACCTGAAGTTTAGCTATGTCGACTGCAGGGATAATCAAAGTCTCGGTTGCGTGCCCTGTCTTCGATGGCACTGATTACCCCTACTGGAAGAATAAGATGCACATGCATCTTGAAGCCATTGATGTCGATCTCTGGTATGTCGTCAAGAACGATGTTCCCAAGACTGGTGAAGGTGTCACTCCTGCTGATGTCAAGAAGTTCGTGCAACTGGACTCAACTGCCAAGAACATCATCTGTGGTCATCTAACCAAGGGGCAGTATGGTCGTGTGAGTGCTCTAGAAACTTCAAAGCTGGTCTGGGACTGGCTCTCCAAGGTCAATGATGGCGTCTCAACACAGAGAGATTCAAGGATCGGTGTTCTTTGCAATCTATTCAACCGCTTCAAGAGAAATGACAATGAGAATGTCCAGCTCACATTTGATCGCCTCACTGACATCACCAATGAGCTTCATGCACTCGGCCCCACTGAGATCACAAAGCATGAAATCGTCAAGACACTACTGAGATCTCTCGACAGCTCATTTGACACCCTAGCCCCGATGATTCAAGAGCGCCCTGACTTCAAGACTCGCGATCCGTCTGACATACTTGAGAGGCTCAACACACATGAGTTCCAGCTATCTGAGGAAAGAGATATCTATGGTCCCAACTATGGCTGTACTCGCGCTTTGAAGGCAAAGGCCGTATCCTCATCTGAAGAAGAATTTGACTGCAGTTCTGGTGATCCTGAAGACATTGGAAAGGAGCTTGCTATGCTCGTGAGGAAGTTCCAGAAGTTCACCAAGAAGAAAGACTTCAGAAAGTCTTCAAGATCCAGCTCAAGGAATGATGAAGCTTCCTCTCGTAATCACAAGAAGAGAACCTGTCACAAGTGCAAGAAACCTGGTCACTACATCTCCGAGTGTCCACAGTGGGACAACGAGACGAAGAAGAAGAAGACGAAGAAGAAGAAGAAGAAGAAGAAGAGCAAGGACTATGATTCTGATGACAAGAAGAAGAAGAAATCATCAAAGTCTTCTTCCAAGTCTTCGTCGAAGTCTTCTTCACACAAGAAGAGCTCATCTGGCAAGGCTCGTGCTTTTGTTGACAAGGAGATGGATTCAGAGGAGGAGTCTGCATCTGAGGAGGCAGAGGTGGAGTCCGAGGAGGAATCTGATTCTGGAGTGGCAAGCCTGGCTCTAGCTCCATCTTCGACACTGAAGAAAATGGCCCCGTCAGCAACGCTGATGCTAAGGATGAGGATGACTCTGCCCCCACCTACTGCTTCATGGCACGTGGTGCCAAGGTAAACTCACGCAATGCTTACTTTCACACATCAAGTGAAGATGACTCTGAATGTGAATCTAAACCTAGCTACAAAACACTTGCTAAAATTGCAACTGAACAACAGAATGCCATGGAACATATTCAAAAACTGTTAGACAAAAGTGATGACCCGTTGGACGCGGAAATGACCCGATCTTAGTCCTTAATTGAAGAAATAAAAAATCTCCATGTTAAGTAAGAGGAACTTGAAAATCGTCATGAATTGCTCTCAACCTCTCATGAAAAGCTTTCCTATGATTAAATTCAAAGGAAGCAGGGACTTGAGAAATTGAGATCGGATCATGAAGATCTTCAAAAGGAAAACGAGTCACTCCGTGCTCAATAGATCAGTTCTGCTCAGGAAGGATTTGAACCACCATGTGTGAAATGTATTGAGCGTGACAATGCTATTTCTGTTGCTGAATGTTCAACTGCTACTACTGTTGCAATATCTTCAACTGCTGATGTGGTAACTAACCCCTCATCTGAGGATACCACAACTATTGCTGATGAGAATGCCAGGTTGAAGTCATTACTTGAGACAGGAATGAGCAAAAGTCTCAAAGGACATCAGACACTATGTGATGTCCTTAAAAAGCTGATTCTGAAACGAAACCCTAGGAAAGAGGGTGTTGGGTTCGAGAGGAAAATGAATGTTGATGGTTCTTACTGGATGCCTGTGCAGTACCCCAAAACCACATGGGTTGCTGCTAAGGGAACTTCAGTAGATCCATCTACCTTATCTGGCTTCACTAGTGCTAACCCAATTATCATTGCTGAATCCTTTGATGCAAACTATAAACTGTTCAAGAATCAGAATGGTGAACTGTTTGCCAGGTATATTGGTACTAACTGTAGGAATGGACCACCTCTTAAGAAGATCCGGGTACCCAAAAGGTGTATTGAAAGTCTTCCCGTGAAAGTTGTTATGACACCACCTGGGAAGAAGACAAACCCCATACCAAAGGCTTCGTATGGTCCAAAGGCTTCATACAGACAGACAACTCACCTGAGTCACCCCAACACCAATGTTTTGCAGGGAAATCATACTCAGACCTTTGAATATGGGCGTGTTTCATCAAACCGCTATGTTCATAAGTCTAAGAACTTTTCTGCTTATTCATATGAGTGTTATTCTCCTCCTGCAAGGCTATTTGCTAGGGCTTCAAAGCCGAAGTTCTCAGATGCTGCACTTAGACTCATTGCTTCTAAGCCACCACTGAAAATGTGGTTGGTTAAGAAAACTTAACTCTCTTTTGTAGGTAAAGGTCTCCAGCCGGAAATCAAAGGTGTCTGATGCTTATGCTGGGGACCTTAAACATCTTGTGGGGCGCAAGATAAAATGCCCAAATGGACTTACTATGTATTTCGTCCCAGGATTCCTTGACACACATCCTATCTATCCTAACCAAGATCTGAACTTCTATGTTCCACTTGTTTGTCAAATGTTTATGCTTCACAACTCACTTGGTGAAGCCTATCCCCAAAACTGTACTGTAGGCTATGACACCTCATGCTTCAGAATGGATTATGGATAGTGGTTGCACCAACCACATGACTGGTGATCGAAGTCTTCTGATGGATTCAACTCTTCGGCCGTCTGATAAGAGTCATATCGCATTTGCTGACACTGGTAAAAGTAAGGTATTTGGTCTTGGTAGAGTTGCAATCTCAAAGGATCATCACATGAATAAAGTGATGCTTGTTGAATCCCTTGGTTTCAACTTAATGTCTGTATCCATGCTATGTGATTTGAATATGATTGTGATATTTGGAAAATATCTTTGACTTGTCCTTATGGAATCTGACAAATCTCTAGTCTTTGAAGGGTATTGAAATGATGATTTGTATATGGTAGATTTTTCAGCAGGACCACAGCTAGCCACATGTCTTCTAGCAAAAGCTTCAGAGTGCTAGCTTTGGCATCAGAGGCTAGGACATGCGGGGATGAGGAACTTGTTCACTCTCGCGAAGAAGAAGCATGCCGTCGGCATCGAAGGCGTCAAGTTCAAGAAAGACCATCTGTGTGGTGCCTGTGAAGCTGGGAAGATGACTAGGGCCAAGCATCCCTCAAAGACAATCATGACGACATCTCAACCCTTTCAGATGCTTCACATGGACTTATTTGGTCCTACTCATTACTCTACTCCTACTACCACTGCTTGTCTCTATGTCTTCGTTATTGTTGATGATTACTCAAGATATACCTGGGTGCATATAATTCTCTATAAGAATGAAGTGCAGGATGTCTTCAGACGCTTCACCAATCATGCCATGATGAACTATGGTGTCAAGATCAAGCACATCAGAAGCGACAATGTCACAAAGTACAAGAACATCGACCTTGACAGTTACCTTGATACACTTGGCATCACTCATGAGTGTTCTACTCCCTACACACCTCAGCGGAATGGCATCATGGAGCGCAAGAACAGAACCCTCATCGAGATGGCTCGGACGATGCTAGATGAGTACAAGACTCCAAGAAAGTTCTGGCCTGGAGCCATTGACACTGCATGCCACATCATCAATTGAGTTTATCTTCACAAGCTTCTGAAGAAGACATCATATGAGCTGCTAACTGGTAAGAAGCCAAACGTCAGTTACTTTAGAGTATTTGGTGCCAGGTGCTGGATCAAGGATCCACATTACACTTCAAAATTTGCACCGAAAGCACATGAAGGTTTTATGCTTGGTTACGAAAAGGACTCGCACTCATACAGAGTCTTCAACCTCTTTCACTATAAAGTGGTTGAAACTGTGGATGTGCGGTTCGATGAGACTAACGGCTCGCAAAGAGAGCACCTGCCAAATGTGCTAGATGAAGTTCCTCCTAGTGAATCTATCAAGCTCATGGGTACTGGAGAGATCATACCGTCCGAACCTCAGGCTGAAGATGAACTCATCATTGCACCAAGTCAACCTAATGACAATGCTCAGCTTGAAGTCAATGCTGAAGCTGAAGACAATGATTTGCAAGGGCAAAATCTTCATCCAGTGCATCCCAGTGTTGCAAATGACGTACAGATTGAGAAGATCATTGACAACATCTGTGCACCTGGTCTACTCACTCATTCAAGAGCAACACAACTGGCAAATTTCTGTGGGCACTTTGAATTTGTCTCAATATCTTAACCCAAGAAAGTTGATGAAGCCTTCATGGAACCTGAATGGTTTCAAGCCATGCAAGAAGAGCTTCATCAGTTCGAGCTAAACAATGTCTGGGAACTAGTCAAGCGTCCTGATCCTCGCAAGCATAATATCATTGGCACCAAATGGATCTATCGCAACAAACAAGATGAACATGGTCAAGTTGTCAGAAACCAGGCTCGTCCGGTTGCTCAAGGTTACACTTAAATTGAAGGGATTGACTTCGATGAAACATTTGCTCCTGTGGCAAGACTTGAGGCCATTCGCATACTGCTTGCATATGCCAATCATCACAATATCCTTCTGTACCAAATTGATGTGAAGAGCGCCTTTCTCAATGGCAAGATTGAAGAAGAAGCTTATGTTGCACAACCACCTGACTTTGAAGATCCAAAACATCGTGATATGGTGTACAAGCTCAACAAGGTACTGTATGGCCTCAAACAAGCTCCTCGCGCTTGGTATCACACGCTCAAAGACTTCTTGAAGAGCAAAGGCTTCAAACCTAGTTCACTAGATCCGACACTCTTCACGAAGTCATATGATGGTGAACTGTTTGTGTGCCAAATCTATGTGGATGACATTATCTTCGGCTGCACTGACAAGAGATACATCGATGAGGTTGGGCACATGATGCAAGAGCAATATCAGATGTCCATGATGGGCGAGCTGAAGTTCTTCCTTCGTCTTTAAATCCATCGGCAGAGAAATGGCATCTTCATATCTCAAGGGAAATACCTCAAAGAATGCCTGAAGAAGTTTGGAATGCAAGACTGCAAAGGTTACACGACGCCAATGCCAACCAAAAGTCATCTGGGTCCTGACGACAATGGAAAAGAGTTCGATCAAAAGGTATACCACTCCATGATTGGTTCCTTACTTTACTTATGTGCATCTAGGCCAGATATAATGCTTAGCATTTGCATGTGTTCCCGATTCCAAGCGGCACCAAAGGAGTTGCATCACCTTGCAGTGAAACGAATTCTTCGATATTTAGCTTACACACCAATGATAGGATTATGGTATCCAAAGGGTCAACATTTGATCTGATTGGGTATTCTGATGCTGATTATGCTGGTGACAAGGTTGATCGCAAGTCCACCTCAGGAACATGTCACTTTCTTGGTCGATCACTTGTCTGTTGGTCTTCAAAGAAGAAGAACTGTGTGTCACTCTCCACCGCTGAATCTGAATACATTGCTGCTGGATCATGCTGTGCTCAGCTTCTATGGATGAAGCAAACTCTCAAGGACTATGGCATCAATACGAAGAATGTGCCACTCTTTTGTGATATTGAAAACGCCATCAAGCTTTCCAAGAATCCAGTTCAGCACTCGAAAACAAAGCACATTCAGATCCGTCATCACTTTCTCGGAGATCATGTCAACAAGGAAGACATTGATATCATTTACATCAACACGGAAGAGCAATTGGCTGATATCTTCACTAAGCCCTTGGATGAGAAAAGGTTTCCAAGTTGCAGTGTCAGCTAAATATCTTAGAATCCTCAAATGTCCTCTGAATGGACACACATCCTAACGCTTATGCATGTTGACGACTTAGATGTGCAACACACGAAGTAACATATATCTTCAATTAATGAAGACTTACCTTCTGAGTGTGAATACATTAATGTGGAATTTGACTTCGGAGCGCCACAATAATTGTGTGACGTGTCTAGGTCTAATACTTCCTATATTGTGGGTAACGCCACCACCAAATTCTTATTGAAGTGTTTCTCTTGGCGTTACAATTGCAAAGTCTTTGCATTTGGATTGTCTTCAACATTAATTTATCTTCATGATTTATCTTCACAATGTTGATTTGGTTAATATTATATATATATATATATATATATGTATATATATATATATATATATATTTGTGTTCTGTCCTCTACAGCATTCACTTATAGCTATGTCTTCACTCTTGAATCTTTTGATCTAAGTGAATGTGATCGGACCCTAACCTATTCTATGCTTCTACGTTAACTCTATCTGTCCAAATCATATGCATTCTATTGAAACCTTTCGATTGTCTTCACTGATTCCTTGTCAGCTGATGACAATCTGACAAACATTTAATTTGTTTTTAATGTTGCATCCTTATTGCCTGAAAATCGGAGAAGCCGGAACAACCACCCGACAATCCAGGCGTGCATGGGAACATGGAATAATTTCCAATGTGTTGCATGTTTGCCACGTGTCCCTCAGATGTGAACCGCCAGGGGCACCTGAGTAATTGTGTTGTGTTGTCCCTTTCCTTATAAATACACATCACATCACGGTCAAAAAATCCTTCTTCCACCTCCACACCTCGCTCAAAACCCTAGCGCCACCACTAGCTCTTGACGACACCGATGACGAAGCGCTTAGCTGCCGCAACCTCACCGACGCCGTCCCCACGCCAGCCGCGGACCTCGTCTTCTCCGCCACCGACGTAGGTGTCTTCCATCGCCAAGTTAGGGCACGGGAGATTGAACTGCTTGGCCTCCTACTCCGTTCTATCTAGCAATTCTTTGTGTGGTAATTAGAACTCACTTTTTACTGCCTTTTTGATCTGGTAGATTCATCCTTTTCTACCAAAAGTGGTTTCTCTGCTTACAAAGTTGAATCTATCCTATTCTGAATCTCATATTATGCCTAGTATATTCACTTATGCTTCACTACAAGTTAGATTCCTCACTTGTACCTATTCTTGTATTCGTACAAATCTAGAACCAACTCTCAACAAATAAGTGAATGTCTTTGCGTTATGAGGTCAATGTCTTCAAACTGATTTATCTGCAAAATCTTCTAAGAATGCATATGACCTCTTCCCCTTACCTCGCACATCTAATGCTGTCACAGGTACATGTCCGTGGGAGAATCCCTTGGTTCTCATAGTCTGCATTCATTTGCAGAATTCTTACAGAGTCACATCAATTCTCTTAAAGCCAGTTCCTATCTGACCAGCCGTTAGAAGCCTTTGCAAGTTCTGAAGCCATTCATATTAAGTTTCATGGCAACGAAAATGTCAGCTAGAAAGGGCGGCACACAGCGTCGTGGGAATACATCTAAATATTTTCCACCAGATCTGCATGAAATGTACAAGACACACCCTGAAGAAATCTATGGTGAATGCAAAACTCGAATCCAATGGATTCAAAGATATTTGGCCGAGGAATGGTTTAAGTACAAATTTGTCACTGCTGAGTATGCTGAGAAGAATGCCATCAAGCAACCCTGGGGAGATATATTATACAAAAATCTTCAACCCCAGTCCCTGTCTGAAGCTAATGATCAAGGCTTCTACCCGTGCATGGTTCGCGGACCACAGCCAGAGAATGCTGACCCATCTTCTCTGCTATGGTGTCGTGAAGACTATCTGTTCAAGCGCAACTTCAAGTTTGCCAAGGATTCTGCTATGAAGAACAAGAAAGCATTTGGACTCGACTTCAACCCCGGTCCATCTGCTCCTCGGGCTGATGGCACCCGTGAAGCCAATGAAAACAGAACCGACGCCTTCTACAACCTCGAAGGCCTCATCACTCACATTGCAGTTCAAGGGGCTGCTGTGGATCAGTCAGCTGATGACGCAGATTCTGATGAAGCACTAGCTCCTCCTCAGCCACAGAAGTAGAAGAAAACAAAGGTTTCAAAACCCTCTGCTGCACCAAAAGCTTCACGTGTGATGCCATTGGCAACTGCCCCTCCTACAACCAGTATGCAATCTGAAGATCTCTCTCGCATCTCCAAGAAGACCAAGAAGTCTATTCAAAAGAAGAAGCCCATTCTGAGTTCTGGTTAAGCACTGACCCTTGCTGTCCTTCTAAGGAACAAGAATGAAGCCATTGATCTATCGAGTGATGATGATCTTGGTGAGGATGCTCTTGAACTGCTAATAGAGAGCAAACAAGAGGCGGAAATCTTCAACGATTTGCCCATCTTTTATGTGAACATCCTAAACAACTTCATTGATGAGTGGTTTGCCAATCCGGATCTCAGCATGGATGATCTTCAACTTCCCATTGGCATCAGTGTTGCTTTCCGCAGTGCCATTGCAAATGAGATTGCTCTAGCTCAAAAGATAGTGGAGCTCAAGAACAAGATTGACTATGAAAAGGCTCGATTCAAGAAGCACATGGCCAAGCTCAATGTCACTGGTGTTCAGAACTTCAAGAAACTGCTGCATGATCTCAAGGAAGCGTTTCACAAGAAACGTGAAGAAGCAAAAGGTTCAAGAGAGCGGATGAAACACCTCACTGCAAAATGTTTAGGCTCACAATGAAGCTGAAAAGCGCAAGGCTCTTGGGCATCCAGGCATCGACCCTAAGAAGGCTCCCAAAAGGAAGAAGCCAACTGTGGCCCAAGCTGAAGCGCCAAGTCAGGAAGCACCTCGCATTGTCTTCCCTATCAGCATGACAGGCTCGAAGCCAAAGGTCACCACAGTTGCTTCTGAACTTAAGAAGACAAGGGAGCTGAGGCCGAAGCCAGAAAACACAAGAACAAGAATGTCTCTGATGATGCTCCACTGACCAAGAAGCAGAAGACAAAGTCTTCGAAGAAGAATCGGGCTGCTCCTTCAGAGCCCCTTCTTGTCGAGCCCCTCTCAGTTGCTCGTCCTGCATCCCCCCACCAAGAGCGTCAGCTAGTACTTCACGAGCCTTTTTTCACAAACGCACCTGAAGCTGAAGAAGTTCCAGCCGTTGACCCCACCGCAGCTGAAGTCATTGGTCCCCAAGACAATGTAGAAGATGATGTAGTTCTTCCTCAGATCGAGCACCAAAAGGTATCATCGCCTGTTCTCATGAACAGTGAAATCATCAGCATTTGTCGTCCCTTGATGCCAATTGCTCAGGATGCATCGTGGGTTGATCGCCCCCAACCAGAAACTCCAAGTCAAAGTTCACCAAGTACTCCCGCACCTCAAGTCACCACTACGGTGCTTAATGATGATAATGACTATGTGGTCCATCCAACTCCCACTCCACAAGCGACGCCTACATTCCGTAGGCTTGTCAAAGGACCAAGGACACAAGTCGCTGTGCCGAGCGTCCCAGCAGGAGAAGTGCAACCCAACTCAGTAGCACATCAAGTGTTTCCTGAAGCCACTCCTACTGTGAATGTCTCTGAGTCTGAAGCCAAGGCTGCTGAAGACGTATCGACTGCATCAGCCGATGAAAAACAAGATCCCCGTGAAGAAGAAGAGCATGTTGTCACACCCCCTACCAATCAAGAAACTGCTCTCAAGGAGAGCGTGTCTGTACCTGACCCTCTAGCTACTCAAGTGGAGGTTGAAAATACTGAGGCAACCACCAACAACACTACTGAAGCTGATGACATTGTCATGGCTGAAGCTAATGTGGCGCGTACAGTGAATACGGTGTCTGAAGCCAATGATGCACCTGCAACCAATGTGCAGTCTAAAGCCCTTGTCAATGCCACTTCTCCTGTACCGCCTCCAAGGCCTCACACCATTGAGCAAGCATTTTATCAAGGCGAGCATGTCACTGTTAGATGGCCTATTTTGGTTCCTCTACCTGCTCCCGAACCTCAATTTGATTATCATATGGAGCATAGGCCCCAGGTCCAGAAGCCAAAACCGAGGCTACCAAGGTTTCCAGGTACTGCATCTGCGCCAGGATCGTTCAATGTAAATGGCTTCATTGAACACAACACCTTCTTTGATAGTGCCAAGAACCCATATTCAAGGCCAAGAATTTCATCTGATCAGTTCTGGAGCTATCAGCAGTGCAGTTATTCTTCCTGTGTCATATACAATCAAGGGTGCACTTTTCCTCATATGCGTCTAGACTGTGAAGCCATTGCTGAACTGCCCTGCTTGGAAGAAGCCCTGGACTGCTTCAGAGATGCTGGCCTTGTGCAGTTTGTGACTAACAAGGAAAACTAGAATGAAGAGCTTCTGCTACAATTCTATGCTACACTTCACATTCGCGGCTACAACAGGGATACCAAAACTTGGGTCCTTGAGTGGATGACAGGCAATGTCCATCATGAAGCCAAATCTCTTGATATCATTGAGCTTGCTGGCCTGCTCGCTCCAGGTGAACTTTATGAACCTGGTTGTCAGCTTCACCGCAATGCCTTAGAGAGCATATTCCAGAAGCCTGAGCCCGACATGAGCCAAATGCTGAGTATGATGAAGCCTCTGCCACAAGATGCTGAATATCCTAAGGAATTATTTGTTGAAGACCTAGAGTATCTGCCCTGCACCATCTATCACATTATCAGGCGAACTCTATGGCCCATCAAAGGACATTCTTCTGCAGCAAAGCTTGAAGGACCATGAAGACATTGGTATTCTATATTCTCAATGGCATCAGCTTCAATGCTCAGGATTTCTTGATTCGGCTACTTATCAAGCTTCACTCTGCTATCAACTATCAGCCCTCTGCATGCAACCATCTCATATTCCTGCCAGAGGTTGATATGTCTGTCGAAGCCATATACCCAGAGCCTGCCAAGGAGCCAATTTATCTTCACAATGTCAACCGTCAAAGTTTCTCCCAACATGTTGAAGGAGTTCATGCTGCCACTCGTGTTTATCCTTTGGCTAGAAATACACGTGCACCTCATCGTGCCCATACTGAAGCCGCTGAAAGCATTATTGCTCAAAGGCCTCGAAAGAGATCTCGTGTGCTCAATGACCGAGAGCTTCTTGTGGCTTTGCATCAGAAACAGGATAAGCATCATTACTGGCTCAAGCGTCAAATGCAGAGTCTCTTGATGGATGTTAATCGCATTCACAATCTAACCACCAAGAATGCATTTGTCACTCATGAAACCTATCGGCGGTCGTGGAAGAGCCTGACATTACTCAGTTCTGAAGATGATCTTTAGCAAGATGGCTTCATAGAGAGATTCAAATTTGATTCCACTTCTCCCAGGAATGATGTCTTGTGTCGGACTCCTTCACTCGAAGACTCTGAGTACTCCTCTTCAGTAGCAACTATAAATGCCAGAGTCATCGATGATGAAGATGATGCTACTTCACCAACTACCACTTTGGCGCGTATCGACACTGCACCAGGCCCCTCTGCACCACCAAACTCCAACATTGACCCTGCTCCTTCATTTGCTCCTTCTGGGAACGAGTAGATGCTCTATGTCTTCAAACCTTTTTGGTCATTACTGACAAAAGGGGGAGAAGCATATGAGTTGATAGTATTCAAGCGGGTCCTTATGGGTGGTTGCATTACTTTTGCCAAGTCTTACAACTCTTGTTTTTGATACACTTGCTTCTTTGAGTTGTAACACTTAAACTTGATGGTCGTCTGCTACTTTATTTGCTATTCTATGATGCGATGATAAATCCCACATGAAGTCATTCTGCAGATGCCCATTTGTCATTGTGCGCTTCAAACCTTTTTGGTCGTTACTGACAAAAGGGGGAGAAGCATATGAGTTGATAGTCTTCAAGCGGATCCTTATGGGTGGTTGCATTACTTTTGCCAAGTCTTACAACTCTCGTTTTTGATACATTTGGTTCTCTGAGTTGTAATACTTAAACATGATGGTCGTCTGGTATTTTATTTGCTATTCTATGATGCGATGATAAATCCCGCATGAAGTCATTCTGTAGACGTCCATTTGTCATTATGCATATCATTATCTTTGTTACTTCTTATATGCATAATGCATTGTCCTCACACTTTGATGATGGCCTCCACAAAGCAAAACCTGCCATGTGCATTTTCATTCAAACGCAAATCATTTATATGCACATCTTTAGGGGGAGCCTCGTCTTATGTATGAAGACAATACTCACAACACTAAACTTTCACATACTTTTATCCCCGTTGAAAAGTTCAACAAGTTTGTCATCAATCACCAAAAAGGGGGAGATTGTAAATGCATCTAGTGCCACCCCTAGTTGGTTTTGGAGTATTGATGACAAACTTGGTTGAGGGACTAATGTGTTTGTGAGAATTGCAGGATAACACAGGTAGTAGTCCCATATTGATTCGGTTTACCTACCAGAGATGACCCCTAAAAATGTGTGAAGACATTGAAGACAATGGTGGTCTGTGAAGACATTCACATTAAAGATTGTGACAGGAGAAGACATCACGTGAAGACTATGGAGTGCGAAGACATAGTTGTTTTGTAGTTTCCTTTTCTTCTTTGTTGAGTCATAGGAACCACCATACTATTAAGTGGGGTCCAAGTGAACAAAGTCAGAGTGACTGATGTGATGCTCAACCAAATCCTATGTCTTCGTGTCAGATATCGGGTTCAGGCAGAACCCTTAAGGTTCGAACTCTAGGGTGCGCACGAAGATCTTCTCCCTACCGAAACACGCCCACAACCTTGCCGCGATTCTAAGCTAGAACGATGAACAACACAAGAGACACGAGGTTTATACTGGTTCGTGCCACCGTTGTGGTGTAATACCCTAATCCAGTGTGTGGTGTGGTGGACTGCCTCTTGGGATGATGATGAAAAGTACATAGGAAGAACAGCCTCGCGTGGAGAGGTGTTCTTGTGGTGGTGTGGATGAGCTAGGTTCGGATCAGATCTCTTGGCTCTAGATGGGATCCTCCCTTCCTACTATGGTGGCTAGCCCTATTTAAAGAGGCCCTGGCCCTCTTCCCAAATATTGAGCGGGAAGGGAGCCACCAACGACCATTTCGAAAGGGGACAGCTAGTACAAGCTATCCTGACTAAAGGTGGTCTTCGACTGCCAAAGGTGCTGGCGATGACGCCGTCTAGGGCTCCATGGTGACCTCCGTCCTGCCGTCCTACTGGTCTTGGTCTCGTTGCACCGATATGGAAACCTTTGCTTGATGCCTCGGTACTCTGTGCCTGCGCTTGCCCCCTTTGCACCAAAGAGGAAACGAGGACCCTGCGCAGGCTGGCGCCCGCCTGGTCTCGATCGTCATGGCTTGCATCATGAGCACCTCGCGAGGAACCCCTTGCCTTGATCTCTCCGCCTCCTCGTGATCCTGCCTTGTGAGGCCGCCCTTGAGGAGGCCTTGCATCGTCCGCCCCACGAGGCTTGGCCCCTCGCGAGGGTCTTGAGATTTGGTTGATGAAGACGGGCCATACTAGGCCACTGGTTGAGCCACGCTGCAGGCCGCAGGTAGGCAAGTCTGGGGACCCCCGTTCCAAGAACGCCGACAGTAGCCCCCGGGCCCAAGGCGTGCTCGGACTTGGCTTAGCAGCGAAGCCAAAGGGCAAGTGCGGAGCGCCGCGGGCCCCAACAACCTGCGGCCTTGGTCGCCATGTGGCGATTGATTGGACGTGGGCGTCTCCGCTTCCCCATGCTGCCTCGGCAACTGCCCGATTTGACGAGTCCCTGCTGCATGCAAAAAGAGTCATCATTACTTGTGATCGTGGAGATCGACGGTTGGCCTCCATTGGGCTATAAGTACGGAGGGGCGTGAGCCCCCGTTGCCCATCTTTTCTTGCTCCACATGTTTCATCTCCCTTGCTCCACCTCCATTCTCGACGCCAATGGCACCGATCCGTAGGTTCTCAGCCGCAGAGAAAGGGAAGGCCCCCCGGGAGGGCCTGACTAGCTCCCGCCGAAGAAACGGCCGGTCCCGTGCCACCGCGATGAGGTTGTGAGGCCGGAGATGACGAGGCCTTGGTGCAAGCGGCCACCTCTTGGGTTCCCGCTACCCTTGTATGCCCGGGTCGAGGGCCCTGGAGAAGGAGACGACAAGCGACGCCACCCGCGCCATAGTCGAGATCGACGAGCCATGGCGTCATGCACCGTTGCTCCTGGAGTCCACGCCACAGACTCCTCTCGCGAGCTCGTGCTTCACGCTGCGATACCTCCTAGAACCTGGATCCGCTTCCCTCCATTCTTCGCCTTCGAGATGCCGCCGAGGGGGCCTCTCGAGCTTGGCTACAGCACGCTGACTACGATGCTCCGGTGACCGGAGCGGAGGTTGAAGTCGTCGCTCCGGGCAAGGTCTTCATGACCCAAGGCTGGGGCGAGGTCGCCCGGGTCTGCCGGACAGGAGGTGCCCTCGTGATTCATTTCGAATATGATGGTGCCTCCTTGATTCTCTTCAAGGTCTTCGACGCAGAAGGCCTCCGCCTGGAGTGCTGCCCAGAGGAGGCAGCCGGGATATCGACGTGGCAGGGGCTAGGCCTGCCGTCTGCTTCCCCAATGGCTCCTCTGGCAGCACCGGCGATGCTTGGGAGTCCAGTGACTCTCCCGGGCTCATCGTGACTCCGGAGACGAGCGACAACAACTACGTGCCCCCGAGATCGCGCCGTGCCCGGAGCAAGGCGGCTGCATCAGGCCGTCGTCGCAGCTGATCTGGATGGGGTTGGTGCCGGCCTCCCGTGGCCCACTGTTGATGATGGAGTTGGCCATGTAGGCACGTGTAGTTAGGGATCCTTAGGATTCACGTATTTTGTTCCCTACGAGGAATCGAGAGAACACCCGTGGGGGCATGTAAAGGGTCCGCAATGTATTTTGTTGGTATTATCCTTATTATGAAGTAGGCCGAATGCTTTTCCTGTCCCAGCTTGGTTCCCCCTTTCTAGCCTCGCGGCGACTTGGTGCTCTATGCTGATAGGTCCCGGTCCCCAGGCAGGCTTCAGCCATCACTGGTATGCCAGGTCGTGATGCCGTGGTCAAGGCTAGGAGGTGAGTGGCCCGAGGTCCAGTAAGAGCCCCTGAGGTGCGATGCTCAGGAGGTCCCCTTTAGCGCACAATCAGCCGCCAAAAGGTGAGAAAGGAAGGCAACATCACTGTCACAGAGCCGCATTAAGTGGAGATTCTGGGCCGCATCGATTAGATATTCTAGGTGCGAAACTTATCTTGAAAACATGGAGTCGTTCCTTCGAGTTGCGGCGGACTTGTACGTCGGCAGCCGGGATGTAGGTGGGTTAGGCCCTCGCGAGCTTACCCTCTCTTATCCACACTCTCGTTCATGCTCTACGTCCTCAAGTCCCGGCCCTCGAGCGAGCTCAGCCGCCGCTGGTATGCCAGGTTGCGATGCCATGGACAAGGCCAGGGGGTAGGGCTAGAGAGCCAGTAAGAGCTCATGAGTTGCAATGCTCAGGAGCCCCCCTTTTAACGCGCAAGGGGATCGCACAGGAAGAGAGAGGGAGCCCATGGTGCCACCCACTATAGACCTCACGAGGTTCCTATAAACCAACACGAGAGAAGCACGGGTTGCCATTATAATTGACGGTCGGCCATTGGTTGCTCCTAGAGAGTGGTGAGGGCACTGAGGGCCTGGTGAGGTGACGCTTGCGGGGCTCCCGCTGGCTAGAGCTCGACCACTCAGATTTGTTTACATTGTAGGGATGGACCCATGCGCAAGCGCTGTGCCAGCGGGATGGACCCATGCGCAAGCGCCGTGCCAGCGCAAGCGGCTCCAAAGGTAGGTGTCAATCGAGCAGGCGATAATCACAGGCAGGTTAAGCAAGAAAGGAAGGTCGACTTAGATAAATGCAGGAGGGATACATGCCACTGGGTCAGGCCCGAGCGGCTTGGGGATGATGGGTCAGGCCCGAGCGGCTTGGGGATGATGCAGCCCAAGGGGCGCCCCCAGCAAGGTAAACTGAAGACATGAGCAAAAGAGATACATGCCGCAGGGACGGACCCACATGACCTGGGAATGATGCAGGCCTGAGGGCGCTCCCAGCTGAAATGAACTCGGAAGATGTCACCTGGTACCATTGTAGAGGGGGTGTTGGAGTAGCTGAAGATGCGCGGTGAAGAGGCCGACCCTCACGAGCCACCGGAGCCCTGAGCCTCGGGAGGGTCTGGGGGCCCAGGCGGTTCCTCGAGGACCATCTCCATCTCCGCCAGGCCCGCGTGATGCCTGGCCTCCTGAGCCGCCAGAATGCTCCACAGATGGCACTGGTGAGTAGCAGCCGCGTTCGGCAGGCCAAAAGTGTAACAGCTAGATTTCAGGCCTTTTCTTTTTCTTTTGATTTATTTGGTTTTTGCTCTGTTTTTCTTTTTGGAGTGGTTCTGTGGCCTTGCCACCTGGGAAATCATCCTCATTTCCCCTTCCAAGTGGCTCATCATTCTGAAAACCTTGCCAAGTTCATGTCATTTCACTCCTTGACCAAACCCTAAACTCTTTTTCTAGGGAAAATTCCTTTTTCATTAAAGGAATAACCCTATCTGCCCTAGGTTGTGAAGCAACCTATATTTCTATCCATCAAAAAATCCCCAAATAATTCTCATAATTCCTTTTGGTCATATATAGCTCAAATATGCCCAAACATTGCCTTGGCCAGTTCAAAAATAATTCTCCAATATTCCTTTTTCTATTCTGCCCTGAATGGCACTTTGTGAAGGAAGTGTCATTTATATTTTTCCTAGTGGCTCCCAACCTTTTTGGGCATGTTTATATGTCCAAATAATTGCCTCATGCACAAGTTCAACTTCATTTTCCTAGCCAATCTTCCTCAGTGAATTTTCAAAGTTTCTGTCAAACAGAAGGCTTTGTGAAGAAAGTACTAGCTACGAGTACCCAAATGAGTAGAGCTTCTGCACACTCCTTAATGTGCTCATATTAAACCCCTCCAACCATTTGCAGCCCCATCCAATCATCTATGTGAGCATAGGAGCAAATCTTTGATTCTTGGAATATTTTCAGGTTGTGAAGCAAGTGCATTTTATATTGCTTCAAAAATCTTGATATATTGCCAGATCATTATTATACCCATAAAACATCTTTATACCCAATTTGGCATCATTGCAATAACCCATTTGATCACCAAATTATTCCAAGTTTCTGGACAGAAACGATGTTTGTGAAGCAAGTGCCATTTTGGCTTGTCCATTTGGCATGAGCTTTTTACACCATCATCATATGTCCAAATAATCAAGCTTTGCCCAATCTTAGCCCAAGTTGACACTCTATGGGAGAGCATCATCATGATCTTCATTTCTGACCAGATTATGTGGTTGTTAAGCAACTACATTAAATCTTTATCCAAATCTTCTCAAAATTACCAGGGTGAAAGTCCTTCTTACCCTATCCCTCGCAGACAACTCCGTTGCTCTCGAAATCCTTCCTGTTGATCACCAGTGTTCACCCAAGTTTACTGTAGTAAACTTCAGAGGTTGCCTACCATTTAACCATAGCCTTTAACCACACTACCACCATAGTTGAAACCTACTTTGGAAGGACTCCATCACTGACAAGGTTTGGCACTAATTAGGAAGCTAGAGCGCATGCTGTCGGTGGTGACCATGGGAGATGCCGACCAAAATGGTGGTCTCGCCACTGTTGGCAACAGCAGCGCCACTCCGGCTGGTTCTGGCTTGTCCCCAAGTGTCAAACAGCTCAGCCTCTTCATTCTCTTCCCTCTGGACCCCTCTCCTTCTCTGGCAGCTTCCTCACCGACGCTCGCCGCTGAACACCCATTTGGCTCCGAGCTCGTTTTGGCCTCTTCCTCTGCTCCCCGGTGTCTTCTACCTCTCTGTGATCCCTGCATCAGTGCTCTTTGCCTGCCCCGTGCCCTCCCGTGCTCGCTGGCCATCGCCAGAGCCTCGGCCGGACTTGTCCGGTGGCACCCGAGCCCATCCCTCTCGCCCGCCTATATATAGGCCTCACCCGAGCCGTTTGAGCACACCACTCGCCTCCCCTCACTCCTCTAGTCCATTCTAGCTACTCACCCGAGCTCGAGGAGCTCTCTTTCCATCCCCTTGTCGCCACGGTCATCGCCGGCCGCAGCTCAAATTCTAGCGCTCTAGCCCCTGCCTCTCCACCTAGCCACCACCAGTGATATCCCCTCACTCAAGTGACCATCCCCATGCCCTTTCCCCCTCGTCGGAACCATTGTGGCCATGAGCCCATCTGCAGCCGTAGCTCCCCTCCGCCATGGCCCCTGTCCTCCTCGACCTTGGGGTCTTTGGCAACAGCGCCACCCCCAGATGGATGCGCCTCTTTGCCCCGAGCTCTCCGGTAGCCCGGGCGCCAAAAACGGTGGCCGGAGCAGCTGGGGGTCGTCGCCGGAGCGCGCTGCCTCCTATGGCGCTCGGGCGACCGCGGGGTGGACAAAGAAGGACCCACCCAGGCAGGCCCCTCCTCCCACGCGACCCCACCAGGCAGTCGCAGGCGTTGACCAGCCCTGCCCACGTGGATAAGTGGCGGCCTCACCTGTAAGTCTCACGCTGTCACGCCCAATATGCGACCCTATCCAAGAGGAACTCGAAGGTCCCACCAAGGATAGACCCGCATATTGAAACGCTTTTGCAAGGTGGATATCATTACATCAACATTACATAATAGATGGGGATACATACAAAAGGCATACAATGCCACACGAATACAACATCGTCTTACATAAGAGCACCATCCGACTACAGATGAAACACTAACAGAAACTCAAACGACATCCACCTTGCTAGCCCAGGCTACCGACCTGGAACCTATCCCCTGATCGAAGAAGAAGCAGAAGCAGAACTCCAAAACAAGCAAACATCGCTCTCAGGTCATGATCATCGCAAAACCTGTACCTGCAACTGTTGTTGTAGTAATCTGTGAGCCATGAGGACTCAGCAATCCCATTACCATGGGTATCAAGACTAGCAAAGCTTAAAAGGTAAGGAAGAGGTAAAGTGGTGAGGTTGCAGCAGCGACTAAGCATGATATGGTGGTTAACATACGCAAATAAGAGCGAGAAGAGAAGCAAAGGAACGGTCGTGAAGCTAGCAATGATCAAGAGGTGATCCTGAACTCCTACTTACATCAAACATAACCCAAAGACCGTGTTCACTTCCCGGACTCCGCCGAGAAGAGACCATCACGGCTACACACGCGGTTGATGCGTTTTAATTCGAATCAGGTGTCAAGTTATCTACAACCGGACGTTAACAAATTCCCATCTGCCACATAACCGCGGGCACGGCGCTCGAAAGTTCATAACCCTGCAGGGGTGTCCCAACTTAGCCCATGATAAGCTCTCGCGATCAACGAAGGATATACCTTCTCCCAGGAAGACCCGATCAGTCTCGGAATCCCGGTTTACAAGACATTTCGACAATGGTAAAACAAGACCAGCAAAGCCGCCCGATGTGCCGACAAATCCCGATAGGATCTGCACATATCTCGTTCTCAGGGCAACACCGGATGAGACTAGCTACGAGTAAAACCAGACCTCGAGTTTCCCCAAGGGGGCCCCGCAGGCAGCTCAGTTCGGACCAACACTCAAAGGAGCACTGGCCCAGGGGGGTTAAAATAAAGTTGATCCTCGGGCTCCGGAAACCCAAGGGAAAAAGGGCTAGGTGAGGCAAATGGTAAAACCAAGGTTGGGCCTTGCTGGAGGAGTTTTATTCGAAGCGAACTGTCGAGGGGGTCCCATAAATCACTCGACCGCGTAAGGAACGCAAAATCCGGGAACATAACACCGGTATGACGGGAACTAGGGCGGCATGAGTGGAACAAAACACCAGGCATAAGGCCCAGTCTTCCACCCTTTACCAAGTATATAGATGCATTAATAATATAAGAGATATTGTGATATCCCAACATAATCCTGTGCACCATGGAGCAATCTTCAACTTCACCTGCAACTAACAACGCTATAAGATGGGCTGAGAAAAGCGGTAACGTAGCCAAACAACGGTTTGCTAGGAAGGGTGTCAAAGGTTAGAGGTTCATGGCAATTTCGGGAGGCTTCAAGAACAAGTGATAGGAAGCGCATCATAGCGATAGAACGAAGCAACTAGCATAGCAATGATAGTAGTGATATCCAGGGTAGCGGTCATCTTGCTTGAAATCCCGCAAGGAAGAAGAACGAGTCCATGAAGAAGATGAAGCCACGAAGACGAACCAAGCGTAGATGAACGAATCCTCACGATCGCAACGGAACGGGAACTATCGAGAAGAAGCACACAACATGGTAAACACACCACACATAGACAAGACATGATGCACAACAAGCATGATGCATGACAAAGCTACATGAAGCTACTCATGGCAAGAGATGATGCAAACAAGAGCAACACATCAAAGCAAGTTTAAATGAGGCCGGGAACAGCATATAACAATTCCGGTAAGTCCTCATATGCAAATTTAGAAATTAGTCCAGATCTGAACAAACCTTATGTTTAAGTTGTTAAACAGCAAGTTAAGATGCACCAAGATGATCTACATGACATTCTAGTCAAGTTACATATAAAGTTCATTTAGTTCGGAGCTACGGCCTAGAAGATATGAGCAAAACAAGTTAAACATGGCATTGATGCAAAATGCATGCAAACATCAAGCAAACACTTCCAAACAAGGATGCAACATGATAATATGAAACTACATGCAAAAACAAGCAAGTTTCATATAAAGCACAATCAAAACGGAGCAACGGTTCAACACATACACCCTATACAAGTTTAAAGGACAAGCTGCCCAAAACAGCAACTAGGCATCTAGCAAGCATCAAAACAATATGCTATGGCACCCCAACATAAGAACAAAAGGCATGGGCATGAAGTACAGGTAAAGCATGACAAAAGATGAACACTGAGCTATCTCCAGAAATCACTACAACATGCTCAAAAGGACATGGCAAGATTGCAAGTAATAACAGTTTCAGACTTAGCAGAAATAACATCAGGTTGCAATGTTTAGAGCTATTAATTAACATGTTACAGGAACTTATCATGGAAAACAAAGGCATGGCATGAATCTACTAATTGCATATAACAAAAGTCCCTTACTGACCATGAGCCAAAAAGGCACAGAAGATATGATGGCACCCATGTAAACATGGCAAGTTATATGACAGGCTCATACATGGCAGGAATAACAATAAGTAGGCATGTTGGTGAGCTTGAACCACTCACCACAGAGCAATATAAGGCATGGCAAGGCAACCAACAGTAAGAATACATGTTTATGAAGCTAAGCATGGCAAGAGAAAGTTCATAGGGTACATGGATAACTAACAAAGCTCATGGCAAAACTGAACTTAAAGTTGATCAGGCTGACAGCAACATTATTTAGCAACTTTGGAGCAAGATTACAACAAGTTACAGCAGGCTATAAATTCAACCAGGGGCATTAATGGAGAGATCATGACATGTATGACAAAACATCCTTAGTGAACATCTCCAGATTATGCACGGAATGACATGTAGCAGCAGGTTTACATAGCAACAAAATATAACAGAAACAGTCTAGCAAAACAGCAACAGCAAGTACCCTACTTCACGAGCTCGATGCACTCAGGACAAGACTCACAAAAATAAATGGATGGAACCACTGTGAACATGGCATAACATACTTCAAAACACATGTAGGGCTCAAGCTCATAAGATGCACACATCAAATGCAACAAAAATGACAAATCACCAAGTTATAACAGTTTCAGCAGGTTAACAGCAACATGCACTCTTACAACAATGCTTCGGGCATCAAGATGGACTCAAATGAACATGGTGCAATGTAATGAAATTAAGTACTCGTCGAGGCAAACAATTTGACATATTACACGCATGAAACGGAGCAGTAGGCAGCAAGATATGATGCGTTGAACATGGCATGATAATGTCAAAATCTCAGGGACTTGGTGGATTTTTACCTCCGCGAAATGTCAACGCGGGACGGGACGGAGGGATCCAGGTACGGGGGAGATGTGTTTGGATGAGATCCTGGTGGATCTCATCCCGATCTGGGGTGGAGGAGCTCCGGCGAGCGGAGGAGCTCCGGCGAGGAGCGAGGAGGGCCGGAGGTGGCCGGATCCGGCGGCGGTGGTGGTGGCTGGAGATGGCGGAGGTGGTGGTGGACGGCGAAGGCGGTGGAGGGCGGCGCGCTCCGGCAAAGGTTGCGAGGGCGC